>NW_026705917.1:65000-357658 GCF_029867415.1 Vicia villosa
GTGACTGCATAAGTATGAATTTCATTCACGAAGAACATAAAGATGAAGTACTATGTGATATTATTCCTTCCAAAACAAGAGATTTGTTATTATGATTTCAATGACAACAAAAACGTGATCAAAGCATGATCATTTCATCAATTGATATTTATTATTATTTGAAAACCGTCAAAATTGCTTTTATTTAAGAAAAAAGGATAAGATCAAATTCTATAAATAGAATGTAAGGAAAAAATAAGTAATGAAAAATTTTGTTAATTAAAAAAATAAAGAGGAGTGATTAAAAAAGTATAAATGATAAGGAAGTGGGAATAAAAGATAAATAGAGAAAAGAAAGTCACGAAGAAGTAAAAATGAAGAAAAATTGTGAGAGAAAGAAAATGCAAAGGCAAAAGAAAACAAAGAGAGAAAAGAAGAAAAAGTATATTAAGGAAAAGTAGAAAAGAAGAAAAATAATAATAAATTTTGTTGAAATAAATTATTTTCGTCAGTGATGTTATGTGTGTCTTCTTTTGGCCATATATGGAGTTTTAGATATTTCATTGATCTTTAAGAATTATCTATAATTTTTCTTTTAGACTCAGGAAAAATATGATTATTTCATAAGAGAAAATAAATTGGAAAAGGATGAGGTGTAACTGAGACTAATTCTTCAAATTTATGAGGATTATAATAGGCAACAAAATCCTTTTTTAAAAGAATTTAACATTGTTGTATTGTATGTCTAGAATTGAATTTGAAGTCAAGACCTCTCATTAAATTGAAAAAGATATGTTACCATCTTCCAATTGTCGATGGGTAAATCATTTTGGGTGATTTATTTTAAAGTAAGTTCTACTAATTTATTAGAAATATGTTTAAATTTAATTTGATTTATTAATTCAAATAAAAAAAAATATTAGTATTATTTACTTATTTTTATTTATTAGAGACTATTAGTTAATTGGTCCAAGAACTTATAAATTGTAATTTGCTTATAATAGATAGATTTGGATTGATTAAAAAAAAAGTAAAATTTATTCTTTTGGTTCTTTAAACCTTATTTTATCTTATCAATTTGTCGTGGCGCTAGGCGCTAAACTCCAACATTTCAATCAAAACCTCTATAATCCATTGTGATATCTTCAGGATTTATATGTATTATGGTGTTTTTACCAATTAATTTTAGCAACTCCTAATTTTGTCTCGAAGGCTCCGAGATTCTCCTCAAGTTCCGTCATCACTCATCAACAGTCATTTTTGGCCTTTTGAACCACAAGAAGAGTGTATCATCGCCTTGATCTCAAGATTTTGTAGTAATTGACCGTGTCTCATATTTTGGATATCTTTGGACTAAGAGAACAAGAGAGCATTCAGCATTCGAAAACAATATGGATGAGCAATCAAGTAGAAAGGGTCCTCGAAGGCGCTAAACCATCTTCTGCAAATTGATCACACCACGCCATTGATTCTCTGCGTTGAGTCAATAAAGGATGTTGATGAGTATTAGGGTATTAATATTGTAATGGGCCTATAGTAGTATGCATATTGTATTGGGCCTTGGTATATCTGTGATTGGGCTTTTTCCTTTGTAAATATACTTCACTCATAGCTTCCACAGTAGAATAAGCTTAAGCTAGCAAAGGTTATGCATCTTTGTCACAGAATTCTGTTAAAGAACTATCTTCTTCCAATTATGATAAAGCAAAGCTTTACACACTCTATCAATGAGACACTCCCTAGTCAACTTGCCCTTCTAGAACTCTTTTCTTCCATTTCCTCTCTTTCCTTTCATTATATTGTTTGGACTAAATTTGTGTTAAACCTGTAACAGGCAGCATAATACAGGACCCGAAAAGTCAATGTGGTTTGAATTGTTAGTTGTTTCAGCTCTAGTTACACTGTGTTTGTTTTTGGTTCTAGAAATTTTATTTTCAACTTGTATTTCAAACTCAGATTGGTGAATCTTCCAATGCTGAATTTGACAGAGGCTATTACATCATGTTATTGTTGTTGGAATTGTTTAGTTAGTTAGGTTAATAAGTGAGTTAAAAAGTTAACAAGTTAGTTAATACAATTGACTCTACAAATAGAATCATTCATTCTATAATTCGTACATTATCAATTACAGTTATCTTATAATTCGTACATTATCAATTTCAGTTATCTTTAGAGTCTTACGCTCTCTATCTCTCATATGCATATGATTTGGAATCATGAAATCATTACACAAACATGTAGTTTACACAGTAATCATTGCAAGATATTTTAAGAGCAAAGGATTAAATAAGAGCTCAGCACATAATATAATAAAAAGAAGTTTCATAGCTAATTAAAAAAAATGAATCCCTTTCAAAAACCTCAGCTACTTGGCCATATGATGACATTCGGAGAAGTTGCTTAGGATCCAACAGAAATTGTTCACAGTGAGAGTCTTCCAGAGTTCACACATCACTCCTGTTACCTTTGTCATCTTCGACTCTAATAAATTGAAGCCATAATAGGATTACAATCATCGTCACGCATAGTACTTATGCCGACATCAAAAGTTTCTAACACTACTACTACACTAAACGCGCTATTTCCGCTCCGTGAGTTTCTCATTCTGCTTATATTTAACCACTCCAAATGCTATTGCTCCAGCAACAAACAAGAAAACTGTAGGAGTGAAGGATGGATAAAGATACTTGACAAAGATCTTGTCCCACTCTTCAGGAAAGATGCCTGCAATAACACATCAAAATATCAGCCACAATATCGATGTAAGAAGACACTAAGCCTTTGGTTATGAGCTTGAGCCTAGCACAAGTTACTGATTAGGATACAATAGCTTGAAGTAAAGGCCCAAAATTGGTCTGGAAGAAAATGCAGAGTTGTCTGAGAAATGAAAATATTAATTTGGTCCTCAAAAGTTTTAAATTTGTCAAAATAATCATCCTGAAATATTAACTCATTTGAATTTAAATTTTTATTTTGAAATATAAGTATCGTTAGCAGAGCTATTGGCCCAACGCAAGTTTGTGTTGGGCCAATAGCTCTGCTAATGATCCTTAGGCTTTCAATTTAAGAGAGAAAAAAAACGAACCTGAAGCTGCAAGAGCAAGACCCTCAACAAGAATAACAGAACCAAACCCAAGCCATGCAAGAATAAAAGCATTCTCATAAGCCCCCTGTTCCTCTTCCTGTTGAACCGGTTCTTGTTCCTTCACCAACGCCGGTTTTTCAACTGGATTACGACGAATTATTGAAGCTCTTTCTCTTTTTCCCTTCTGCTTCCTTTTAGTGTTCACTTTAGACGAGCCAAAACCCACCCCGGAGTTTTTGGGAACTGAATCGGACGGTTCAGATGGCTTTTCAGATCTGATTATGAGGATTGGAGAGAACGAGTGATGTGTTTTGGTGGTGAAGTAAGTTGAGAATTGTGTTTGAAGCGCCATTTTTGTTGTTGTTGGAGTTTGGAGCTCGGTTTCACCACATAGTTTCTTTTTCTATAATGATGATAATGATATCCATTTAGAATCTTTTCTTTTGTATTTAGATGATTTTTTTTATTTATTTTAATTTAGGTTTGGTTTTAAAAAATGATTTTTTATTTATGTTTGGTTTAATTCTTTAATATTTGGCTAATTGTTATTTTTTATTTTAAAAATCAAGTGAATATAAATTTATTTATTTATTTCTCTTATGCGATTTTTTTTATACGGAGTAAAAATAATACACATTATAGGCTATTATCCTTTTCAATTTGAGCATTGAGACATTAAGGATAATCTTTGATCCAAACCGGTCGCCTTAGTGTCCAGTTTGTCTAACAAGGATGTGAACCGTCACATTTTTCTCTCTTCCCTTGTGAGAAATTCTATCCCACCAAAAATCTTTCATTTTCTTCCTAATCTCCTTCATAATTTGAAAAAAAAATTAAATAACCAGGTTTAATAAAAAAATTACTAAAAAAACCATGTTTTCAGGGTATTTACCAAACTGTCTAGGTTTGGGATACCAGATAGTTGGATGCGCCAAATCAAATGGCGCATAAGTGTAGAATTTTGGTGCATGCGCCAAACCATTTGGCTAACACTAAAATTGGAAGTGTTTGCGCCAAATGGAATGGCGCATTAGGCTTAGGAGTTAGGGTTTTTCCCTAATAGCCAACCCATTTGGCGCATTAGGCCTAGGGTATTTTTTTTATTAGTTAAGTGGTTATATATATATTTTTTCAAATTATTTTTTTAGTTTTTATAATTTAATGCACAAAACGTAAATTGACATTTGATAATCGAAAACGAAACATCGATTACAATTGATTAAAGAAATGATACATCGACAACAATTGACTAAAGAAAACACAACAAAATGCTTAATGGCGTCCATCACCAAGATAGCCATCTGTTCCGCACGACGGTCTTGTTATCACACGTCTACCGCGATCGTTGATGCCGCCGCGAATCCTAGCACCACCCCTACCCCTTCGTGCTTCTTGCTGGGTCTGTGTCACCGGGCCTGGAAGTGGGTTGTTTTGTGGATCGCTGTCTATGAATTCGTTCACGCCACCATAATTTTCCGGAAAACGACTGTTGTAAAGTCGGTTACCCAACCCCTCATAAGTGTTAAGTCGTGGTGGTGGAGTGGGCAGGGAAACGACTTCAGGTTGGTAGCACCCAGCAGCACTAGAACTACCTTGATTAAAGCCAAATTGGTTCGACGGTGTTGCATAGCCAGAAGGGGGTGCCACGATGAGAGGATTCTTCATGAGGACCATCGTCGGGACTTAGATATAGGCTTGACGAACCGGGCGTAAGGTTTTGGCCGAACAACCTTGCGGACCCTGCAAACGCTGAAAACCCAAATGGTTGTGATTGGGTCCGATACTGACTAGCGGAATGGTGTTAGTCTTCAGCTTCTTGAAAAGGTTGAGACTGTGATTGGAACAGATTTGGTTGCCGGTGGTTGCGGGCAGAACGGGACGGAGTGGAGAACAGATTTTGTTGTTGGTCGGTGTATTGATTTTGTTCTGGTTCTCGTAGTAGTTGTTGCTGCTGCAGTTGTCGTTGTTGTAGTTGTTGCTGTTGTTGTTGCCGTTGTTGTTGTTGTTGTTGTTGTTCCTCTTCAGGTTGTTGTTGGGGTAGGATGTAGTTGTGAGCACGGGGGTCTATTAAGTAGAACGGATCTGCAATAAACAAGTTAGGGGTTGTAACCGTACGGTACCAACTCATGTACTCGGCAGACGGTTTCATCTCATGATCACTGACGGGGAAGTTGAGGACATATTGGCGACGGTCCTTCCACATCTTGCGCCACACGGGTGCGAAATCCTTCCAGTTTTGGTGAGTCCACTGATGGTTGACTTGTCTGAGATGCCACGCTCCCAAGTGAACTGGAGGGTCGGGTATACCTTGACGCATTCCGAACTGTAGCATGACCCGATCACTATGATGCATTTCGATGATGTTGTATCGGATCAGGCAACATGTTATAGTCCAAATTTCTGCATCTGCAGCTCTAGGATCATGGTCGCAATCGAGATACGGTCTCCATATAAACTGCATGCATAAAAGTTATACATTATTTCGGGCAAATATTTATAAAAAATACACTTATAAAAGAGCAAAAGATTAGAGCTAATACTTGATAGGGTCCTAGGTGATCAATCAGCTGGCGGTACATTGTGATATTTGACCACGGGTTTTTTGTGAAGTCCATTTTTTTCACGCAAAATCTAAAACGCAAATTAAATGTTTTAGTTATAGTAGAGTAGATCATAATCCACTAATTGTGCATGAAAAATATGGTATATTAAAAACTTACCTCATTGCATACGGAAAGGTCCAACTGGCTTTGTTAATCGGGGCCATTATAGGCATCCTCCACCACCCCCACACCTGCACCAACAGAGCGCATCCATAGAATGTGCAAGAATCGTATTTTGAGTTCTTGCACAGGGATTGGTACATCGTAGCCAGCACTGCAGACCCCCAGCTATATAGACCAACTCTAGTAAAATCCATTAATAAACGAAGATACATAAAATTAATAGTGTTACCAGTACTATCTGGAAACAAAATGTTTCCAATTAGCAAGAGTAGGTAGCACCTGGTTTTCTGAAGTATGGTCTCTTGGGGAGACGCATCATCCAACCGAAAATTATCATAATATTCCCTTAACCTCTTAAGGTTACCACCCTGTCCCCTAGCTCCAACTTGTCCCTCTATCAAGTCTATGCCCAATGCCTGAAAGCATAAGGAATTTTCCTGCATTACACAGCCATTAATTGCCTTCCCGTCAACTGGAAGGCCTAGTAACATATGAACATCCTCCAGGGTGATGGTGCACTCCCCTGTTGGAAGATGGAAAGTGTGTGTCTCCGACCTCAAGCGTTCTAGCAACGCCAGAACAAATTTGTGATCAATAGAAGACTCAGCGATGGTGCTAATCGGTCCGAAACCAGCAACGTCCAAGTAGGGTCTTATGCGATCGTCCGGAGCAATGATCGAGTGACTACGAGTCCGAAAACGGTTAGCGTCTTGAAAATAATTATGTATGCATAAGTATTCAGTTATTTCATCACAGACAGGTGCATGTTATTAATGTAATAGTAAAATACTTACATAGGCTGCGATGTTCTCGGGGGTTCCTCGGTGCACATCACCCATTGTTAAGAGAGACATGGTTGAGCACTGGAAATCTGGAATTTGAAAGCAAAACGATTAATGTGAGAGTAGATGAGTGAATGTGGTGAGAAATCTGCAGAGGCCATGGTAGTATATATATTGATGAGGCTTAAACGGTAACAAGCTGCATGCTGGACATGTCAACACATTCAAAGTTGCTAGGTGTTGCTTGTGCAGAAGTGGTTGGCATGCATGCAAATAACTTTCGGTGACATGCATGCAGAGCAGAACTAGGTGCCAGATAGGGTTGCATGCATGCAGTATTAGGAGGAATCGTTTCAGGAATCTTTTCAGGAATCATTTCAGACGCATGCTAGGTTGCAGGAATCGTTTCGGACGCATGCGAAAGACTGAAATATTAAGATGTTAAAAGATGGGAACCATGTGGGGACCAGGTGGGGATCACATACCATACATATGCGCCAAATGAAATGGCATAATTTTTCAAAATTTCTTCTAATGCGCCATTCCATTTGGCGCATTCCAGTTAAGAAAATGTACATATGCGCCATTCCATTTGGCGCATTAGTACAAACCTTTTTTTTTTGAAAATTAGGGTTTACGTTTTTTCTTGTAGAGGAAACCCTAATTGTGCTATAGACCTTAAGCAAGGCGTCCGTCCCTCTATAAATTAGGGTTTCTTGTGTGCATAAGACTACACACACGGAAAAAAATGAGATCTCGAATAAGGTCAGATAGCACGCACCGGACCTCTGAGCCTCCACCACCTGTGAGGCGGTTCGACTATCAACCGGACTATCGTCGAAGGAACGGGCACGTCATTTTCTCCCCCGTCAAACCTCCCATGCAGGTTATGTTTTGGAATATCCATTCCATGGACCAACTTAAGAGAACCATCCTGAGGTTTTTGAATGGGGAGTACAGTCCCGGCAAAGAAATCAGATCTATCAAGAGGCTTAGAACAAGGGGTGGTGTTTTTCTTGAAAGACAGCGTTGGTGGGAGACTATGGAAGACGACATCCAATGCACTCGGATGATGGAGGACAGAGAAGACATTGTTTTAACCGTTGTAATATCATAGATGTCACACTTTCTTTATCATTTCTGTAACTTCTGTACCGTTCAATCAAATGCTCTTAGGATATTTCAATGAAATGATATTTTATCGTTACAAAGTTGCCAATGAGTACTTAATATATAAATAATTAACACAAATATTTCCCGCCATATTTACCCGCTAAAACAAAAGTTGCTACAAGTGGTCCTCTCTTCTATAAATAGAGGTGTGTGTGTGTGGAGTTGAAGTATTAACTCTTTTTTTCTTCTTATTGCAAACACTTAAAAATGAATTCAGTTTGGGCTGTAGTCTTTTTTAAGGAAGGTAGCCACATGCGAGTTTGCCTGAACCCGCATTGGGATTTCAAGAGAATTGTTAGAGCCATCAACACCGGGTTTCGTCAACTGGATGGTCCAACCAGGAAAGTTAAACAGATAGATTATCATTGTCCATACATTACGTTGACGGATAATAACCCAGAAGGCACGTACATGTATTATTGGGATCGTGTGAAAGACGATGTGGACGTGGATCTAATGTTTTGGACACACAATGGAGAAGTTAACCGAGGCGTTGAAAATCCACTTGTTCTTGCAGTGATACTTGAGTAGTTTAGATTAAGTGTTGTTTTATTTGTTGCAAAGTAATTTCGTGTACTACCAGTTGTTTTGTGTTATTTTCTTTTTTGCAATGTAATATCGTGTTCTACCAGTTATTTTGTGTTGCAAACGCCGGATCATTTAATTAAAATTAATGTCGTTGTTGTGTTAGTTGTGGTTGTCTGAACATAATTTTAACATATAAGATTATATATATATATATATATATATATATATATATATATATAAAATTATTTTAACATATAAGATATATATATATATATATATATATATATATATATATATATATATATATATATATATAAAATTATATATATATATATATATGTAAGAATATATAATTTTCTCACTTAGAAAGAAAGAGAAAAAAAAACAGAACATCGTTGATAAGAAAATCATGTGACAGACATAGATCAGCGTGCGTCTGTCTAGTCGCGTCACGTTGGAATCTTGGGACAGACCTAGATCAGCGTGCGTCTGTCTAGTCTCGTCAATTTGGAATCCTGTAACAGACATAGATCAGCGTGCGTCTGTCTAGTCTCGTCGTGACTTTTTATGCCCACTATCTCTATAAGTTGTTTTCAAACTCACCACATTGTTATTTTTAACGGTACCAAGAGAAGAAAAAAATCAATCTATTTCAACAAAAGATAGTAAAAGAAAAACAATAATCTAAAAATTCACTTAGAAAGAAAGAGAAAAAAAAAACAGAACATCGTTGATAGGAAAATCATTTATGAACAAGAATAAAAAAAACTCACCATTGTGTGTCGTATTGAAGGGTTTCTCCAATAAGAGCGATGAGAAAATCGAAAACGCGGTTTATATGGGGATCTGAGCCCGCAATGGTTGAAAGTTGAAACTGTCGAGTGAAGGAATGAGAAGAAAGAGAGAACCTGTATATTTACATCGCTAAAATATGATTAAAAAATGATTTTATTTCATTTTTAATTTTTTATAAATAATTATAGAGATAGTAACACTTCTAAAACACACATTTCAATTTTTTTATAATTTTATTCTTTATAATTTTGTCCCTAAATCATGTTGGAATCCTGTGATCATGTCGCGTCATGTTGGACTCTTGGGACAGACCTAGATCAGCGTGCGTCCGTCTAGTTGCGTCATGTTGGAATCTTGGGAAAGACCTAGATCAGCGTGTGTCTGTCTAGTCTCGTCAATTTGGAATCCTATGATAAACCTAGATCAACGTGCGTCTGTCTTGAGTAAATGCAAAGCTGTAAGTATTACCCTATATAAGACAACCAATATTTTTTTAACATTACAACACACACAAACAATATTACCTACTCTGACCTGATATTACAACACCCAAACACTAACCCGAAAAAATGGCTTCATCTCCCCAATACCTTGTACATGCCCATCTAAACGGTGAGACTTACTCACATGAAATATCCGGTTTTGTGATGAGAAACACTCAAGTTGTGCCATTTTTGTTAAGCAAAAGAGCCACCTTTACATACTTCATTCAGCGACTACACACTAAGATTGCAATGGGTCCTATTGCAAACATTTTTTACCAATGTCCCTCTTTCAATGACAACAACACCGTCAAGTTTTATGAGATGGAGATTGCAAATGACGAAGACCTCCAAGATATGTTTGCTACCCACGAATACTCTGGCTTGGATTCCATCCAGCTGTACGTTACTATACAGGTTGATACACAAGAAACTCATGTTGTCCAGTCACAAGTTATAGACCCACCAGTCAACGAGCAAGAAGAGGTTGATGTCATAGACGAGGAAGAAGAAGATCTGGAAACTGATTTTGACGACATGGTCAACGAGGAATCCGACGGCGAGCAACACATGTCGGTGCCTCCAGCTCATGTGTACGCACCTCCAGCACATATGAGTAAGTTGAACCTGCAAGGTGACGAACCATCATCCGACATCTTCTTCACACCGTACATCCAAAATGACGATGAGTTAAAGGAAGGAGAGAAGTTTCCTTCTAAGGAGGCATGTCTTAGAACAATAAAAAAATGGCACATGGCGCACAACGTTGATTTTGAAGTAGATCGTTCAAACCTGGAACGGTATGTAATCACTTGTAAAAATCCAGAGTGTGGCTTCAGACTGTTGGCTTCTTATAGGAAGAGAAGTAATGCATGGAAAATAGGGTCGTTTACACAACAACACACATGTGTCAACCCTAACACTTCCCAGGATCATACGAAACTCAGTGGCGATCTCATCTGTCAGGAGATCTTGCCTCTCATAAGCTCTGATCCGTCTTTGAAGGTCAAAAATATTATCTCGCATATCGTTACAACCTTCAACTACACTCCATCTTATAGAAAGGCGTGGGTTGAAAAACAAAGGCAATTGAGATAGTCTACGGCAACTGGGAGGAGTCATACAAAATTCTTCCCTGCTACCTTACTACGCTACAAAGTTACGCACCTGGCACTGTTACTATTCTAGAGACACTACCCGCGCATGCCCCGGATGGAAACCCTGTCCAAGGAAACGGAATATTCCATCGGCTATTTTGGGCGTTCAAACCTTGCGTACGAGGGTTTGCACATTGTAAACCCATACTTCAAATTGATGGAACATGGTTATACGGTATATACAAAGGAACCATGCTTATGGCGGTTGCACAGGACGGGAACAACAACATTTTTCCAGTGGCGTTCGCAATTGTTGAAGGTGAAACTTCCGCGGCTTGGAGTTTCTTTCTAAGGAACCTCCGAGAACATGTTGCTCCTCAGCCAGCCATCTGTTTAATCTCTGATAGGCACGCTTCCATTGAGAGTGCTTATAATAATCCAGCAAACGGATGGCATGACCCGCCATCAAAACACGTCTATTGTATTCTCCACATCGCCCAGAACTTCATGCGGGAGATCAAGGACAGACATCTCAGGAAGGCCCTGGTCAATGCTGGTTATGCATTAACCCAACCCACATTCCAGCATTATCGGAGCGAGATTGTACTGACAAATCCAGATGCAGGAAGTTGGATAGATAACCTTTCTAGGGAGAAATGGACTAGGGCTTATGACAAAGGCGTGCGATGGGGCCATATAACGACAAATCTGGTGGAATCAATGAATGGAGTTTTCAAAGGCATTCGTAACCTTCCTATCACAGCACTAGTGGAGGCAACCTACTTTAGGATGGCTTCGCTATTCTCAACGAGAGGCAGGAAATGGGGTGATGTTAGACAATCTGGTCAACTATTAAGTGATAGTTGCATGAAATTTATGCAACAGCAATCGGCAAAAGCAAACACTCATCAAGTAACTTCTTTCGACCGGTTCAACCGCACGTTTAGTGTGCGCGAAACAATTGACCACAATGAGGGTTTGCCAAGACAACAATATAAGGTTCTGCTAGACGAAGATTGATGCGAATGTGGAAGGTTTCAAGCTTTTCGTATGCCTTGCTCACATGTCATAGCTGCATGTGCGTTTGCGCACCGCGACGCAAAATCACTACTGTCTCCAATTTACAAGACTCAGACATTGCTCCGAGTTTACAGTGCCGCGTTTCCAGTGGTAGCCAAGGAGGATTACTGGCCTGAGTATGATGGGGAGGTAGTTTGGCATAACGAAGCAATGCGGCGAAAGAAAAAGGGTTGTCCCAATAGTACGCGGATTAGAACCGAAATGGACGTCCACGACAAAATGGAAAGAAAATGCAGCATTTGTCGTCAGGTGGGGCACAATAGAAAAAGATGCCCTAATCGTGGCTCAACCTCGTCGCAAGTTTAATCTACTCTGTATTTTTTTTTACGACAATGTATCAATTTCGCTTACCACCTCTTGTAACCTTTCCTCAGTCTTTCATCAATAAATTGTGCTTTAGTGAATAACCGAAATCGCCAACGCAAACATTATTCAGGGTTACTACGCATTTTCTGAAATCGATTTATCAGAAATTTTTCCGAAATTAATAGATCGGAATCAAAAATGGTGCGCGAAAATACACAAAGGGTGTTTTTTTTTTTAAAAAAATAACCCAACACATAGGAGCCAGATGAAATGGTGCCTATGTGTGGGATGGTGGCCTTATGCACCATTTGAAATGGCTAAAATTTTTTTGCCCTAAATTTTCAAAGTTTGCGCCATTTGGTTTGGCTATTTCCATAAGCATGTGCCATTTGATTTGGCGCATCCAACTGTCTGGTACCCCAAACCTAGACAGTTTGGTAAATACCCCGAAAACATGGTTTTTTGGTAATTTTTTTATTAAACCTGGTTATTTAAATTTTTTTCTCATAATTTTGCCAATTTTTATTCGGTGGTCTTCATTGTTAGCTAAAGTAATTATTCTCTGCCTCATTGTCAGTTTTGAAATTCACCTCCATAAAACAATAATGTATGGCCAAATCCACTCCTTTGCATATCACCATCGCTTCCGATGTCGTGGAGTTATTATCGCCTTTCATCCATATGGTCCCGCCGCCATAGTTTCACCATCTTTATTCCTAAAAAGAATCTTTAATCCTTGGATCCCTTTGTTAACAAGCGAAGCATCAACTAATAACAAGCGAAGCATCCCTTTGTGATATCTAAATTTTTGAAATCGTGATGAAATTATGAACAATTTTGATGTTTACATTATTGTATTTGGTTGAGAAATGAGGAAATTCGAAATTGAAAGCTTGAGGTTGGAGATGACAATGGGGGTGGCGCCAATTTTTCAGTTTTAAAATCTTGTTTAAAATATATTTATTTGAATGCATATAGTTATTAGATGAGGGCGTAGCACTGCTGGTCAAGGAGTGTGTTTGTGATTAGTATGGTCTGGGGTTCGAATCCCCTTCGCCCCAGACCTTTTTGTGCTATTTTATTTTTCAGCATTTTTACACTTATTTTCACATATAATCAATTAGATGCCTATTATTAACAAAAGCGTGCGCTGGCCTAGTGGTAATGTTGTAAGATGTTAACCTCAAGGTCAGGGGTTCAAATCCCCTTGACCTTCATTAATTCTTGTTTATTTTGCTATATTCTCTCCATTTTTAATTTCTTTGATTTTATTTCTTCCACTATCAAACCTTGATTATATATTTCCTTTTTAACATAAAAAATCATAAAAATAAATATTTATTCATTGTATTTAATATATATTCAAAATTATTAAAAAAAATGCATGTCTTCTAAAATTGATTTGTTTAACTTTTCTATTGATATGTGTCGATGACTTGTTGATGTTTATACCATTTTTAATTTGATTCTTTATTGGTTCATACCATGAATTAATTCTTTTTGAAATGATTAGAGCTTGATTAAATATGAACTTCACTTTAAAAACCCTAAATTTGTAAACCCTAATCCATGTAGGATTTTGATTTGAACTTGATGCCATTGTCTTAATTTTTACACGTGTTTATACTATGTTAAGCTCTTAGGGTTTTTCATTTAATCTTTCCATATTTTTGTGATTAAAGTTATATGCTTAAGATGATTACTATGAACAAATATTGTCTTGATATTACCATGTTTATATATTTGTTTGGTCCATATATTTTCACCATGATGTTCATATACTTTATATAGGCTTAATCATCTTGTCTTGTTTGAATATTTGATTACCATGATATCATTCTTGACTTTGTCTTGTCTTATTATGTATTACCATCATTTCATACTTGATATGTTCATACTTATCCATGAGATTACTATGATTCATATACACATGTTCACATGTTCATGCACATCTATATGATTATGATCGTGATGCTTGACTTTGTTGAGGTATGTCTTCTCTTCTTACTAATCATAACATTTTTATACTTACTTTAAGTTCACTTGTGAATATATTGATATCTTTACTTGATTGATGACTTATTGGTCTTTGAGTCATATTGATGATTCTTTTAGGTTTTCCCCTTTGATATTACTAAAGCCAAGTGATGGGTTGACTTTGTTCATATTTGATATAGTTTGACTTTGATTATGATACATATACCATATCTCACACATATTACTTGAGATACTTTGCCTTGATGCTTGCTTGAGATGCATATATGCTTGCTTGATTCCTCAATGATATTTCTTGTGTCCCCAAATCCAAAGGAATAGGATATTATTGACTAAAATTATCAAGGTACTCACCTCTTTTCTTTTATTTACCTTTGCTTTAAACTTTTAAAACTTAGCATCCAAACACTTGCTTTGCATTTCTAAAGCTTAGCCATTTCAAACCTTGATTTTAATTTCTAAAGCTTAGCCATTTTTAACATGCTTTATAATTCTAAAACTTAGCATTTTAAACTCTTGCTTTGCATTTCTAAAGCTTAACCATTCAAAAATATACTTTGTAACTTTAAAACTTAGCACCCAAAAACATTTTGCCACTTTGGCCCTTTTTCCTTTTAAGGGGAACTACAAATGATATGACTTTCCTATTGAACTCAAGGGGTATGTAGGCACAAGATATGATGTCTTTCTGAGCATAGTAAAATTATTTTCTCATCTCCCCACTCTTTTCACAAGCAAGAATAATAACAATAAACTTTAATATATATTTCAAAGAGGTTCCTATATAATATTATAGATACATAGGGTGCTAATACCTTCCCTTTGTATAATCAACCTCCGAATCTAAGAACTTTGTTTGTTTCATTAGTTTTTGTTTTAAAAACTTATGTGGGTTTTACTTCATTCTTTTCCCATTTCCTTTGGAAACAACAACATGCGGTTGCGGCTTTCACTAAAAAATACGAGTTAAGTCAATCATTGGCTTATCTCCAATTTTTCACCACTACAGTAGGTATTCCCGTGTAGGTTTTGATACTAGTAGTAATGTGAATATTTAGGATTGATTGAATATTATTTGGGGATTTGAGGTTTAACATTATAGCTGAACATAAGTTCATATTTTTTAAGGTTGATTTTCTACCTCGATGCTTCTTGGTAGGTGTTGAAAATATTGATAATATTCTTCGCTTCTTGGATATCATCTTCGCCAAATAGGAGGTTGTCATGTGCAAAAAAGATGCGAGTGATGTGAGGAACATTCTTAGCTATAGATATCCCTTTAATATGATCTTTGAGGTGGACCTCTTTGATCATATTAGATAGGACATTTGCACATAGAATAAAAATGTAAAGGGATAGAAGGTCTTCATGTTTAATGCCTCTTAAAGGATAGAATTGATCAATAGGATTGCCATTAATCAAAATAGAGAAGGACACAATTTTAATACAATTCATGATATAAGCTTTGGACATGTCAAGCTTGATGCCCATGTAGTCTTTATTTCCCTTTTTAATCTTATTAATGTAGTGAAAAGTTTCAAAAGCTATATTAGTGTTATCATTAATCAATCTATTACTAACAAAAGCACAGTGATTATCAGAAATGATATCGGGGAGGATTTTCTTTACCCTATTAGCTATAGATTTAGTGACAATATTAAGAATAAGAGTACATAAAGCTATGTGTCTAAAATCATTAGGGTTCTCATGTTTATTGGTTTTAGGAATTAGAGCTATGTAAGTGTTGTTGATATTGTTAGGAGAACAATTGTTATTAAGAATATTAAGAGTTAGGGTTAAAACATCGGCACCAACAATGTTCTAGAAATTATGATAGAAGAGGGAAGGGATACCATTAGGGCTAGGAGCTTCCATGGTTTTGAGAATCCTCATTGAGGCTTAGGTTGTCTTTTTTGTGAATGGTTTACCCAACTCTTTTTTCATATCCTCACTAAGTTTTTCCGTGATGTTCAAGCTTTCTCGGTTAATGTTGCTAGAATTAAAGTTTTTGAACTGGTCAATGAAAAAATTATTGAATATTTTTATTATCTTCTCTGTACTTTTGGTAGTGTTACCATTATTGTTGGTGATATACGATATTCTATTTTGAGCTCTTCTAATATTAGCTTTACTATGGAAAAATTTAAGGTTCCGGTCTCCTTCCCTTAGCCAGTGTGTTTTAGCTCTTTGCATCCACCATAATTCATCATTGAACATGATTTTGTTAATCTCATCTTGAATTTTACTGATTATATCCTTGTTTTTGTCCTCAAACAAGGCCAAACAAACTTAAAGAATCAAATGTAATCAACCAAAGAATCATATATCAACAAGGTATGGAAAACGAAACAATTGTATGATTCAAAATTCAACAATGTAAATGCAAAAGAATGCTTACCACTATACTACAATGACACATAAAAACGAAACAAATCCTAAGTACAAAAATCATGTAATACATTATAAAACAAAACAAGCTCAATCAAGAATCACACCTAGCAAAATTTCATCGGTAGATGAAGAACACACAAAAATGAGGGATTTTCACTCACCCAACAATCTTGCAAACAAAAGACTAAATTGTGCATTCATCCAAAAATCATATTGAAACTACAAAAGCAAGAATCACCAGGGCTTTTCAAGGTTGTAATGTGGCTCAGTTAACAAACAAGGGATAAGTCCTAAAGTTGATAGAAAAAAAAAACTTGCCTAAATCTAAGGGAGTAATTACTTCCGCAAAGTTTAAAACAATGAAATTTCAATCAAACTTAGTCATTCATTCCAAGTTTCACACCAAAACACAAAACTTATTAGCACAATTATTCACTACTCTTTTTGTTTCTTTTCTTAAGAATTTTCTTTTTCTTTTCTCTTTTTCTCTTTCTTTTCTCTTTTTCTCTTTCTTTTTCTTTTCTTTCTTTTTTCACCTTTTTTCAACCTCATGGTAACCAACACAAACAAGCAAGTAATCATTTTTCTCCCCAACTTGAATTCAACCACATCATAATATGAATACTCCCTACTTTCTAAGGCAAGGTAAAAATTCATACAACAAACAAAGTTGAGGGTTCAAAAAAAAAGAATCAAAATTCATGCAAAAAATGAAAACCAAACACTTATAGACAAGCATTTAGCAAAAACAACATGGACATTGACAAAAGACTCAAAAGGGGTACTAATGATCATACACTCATGTCATACCCCAAAATTTGCCCATCTTATTTCTCCTAACAAATTCAAATCAAGGTACAAAGCTCAAAGGCATCTCTCCTAAACAAGGCTCAAGAAACTAGGGTTTTGTTGTTCTGAGAAAAATCAATGGATCAAAAGACTCCAAGGCACCTCATATGGTTTATGATATTCCAAACTACCTCCATGACAAAATACAAGGCTCAATTCAAAAGATTGATCACTCGATTGCTCAGAAAGTCAACAATCGACTGATTTGACCCAAAAGTCAACTGTGGTCAAAGTACGGTCAAAACTTCTGATTTTTTGTCAACATCCTCATTTTGAAGTATCATTCACCATTTGATCAAGGATTGATCATGGTTCATCAAGGAAAGATCAGAAATCAACAATTCTAAAAGTTTCTAAACTAGGGATTTCATAGGAGAAAGTCAACCCAACTTTGATCAGCCATAAATTTCACATGGAACATCAGAAATTTCCCATTCAAAGCTCATTTTGAAGGAAATTGAATTCTCTATAACTTTGTCTCTCTAAAGCCAAGGCCAAAAATGCTTCATTTGGAAGATATGAGTAAAAACATTACAGGTCCTTCTAGAAGATCGCAAAAAGCTATTTTTTGTCAGGAGAAATATCATCGAGATAAAATCTCCAAATGGAAAATATGTTCCAAAGTGGCTTTTAGAGGACATCTTGGGCTTTCCAAAAAGTCCTAGAACACTTTCATATGATAAAAATTGAGAGAGTTATGACTTGGTGAAATTGGCCATATTTTGAGAAAACACAAAACAAATACTGAGTAAATTCATCTTTTTTTGGGCCTAAGTTTTGTGATTCAAACTTGTTCCAAAAGGTCATCCATGACCCATAATCCATTCAACCATTTTTTAGTATTTATTATCTATTTTATTTTGAATTTAAATTCAATTTAAAATTCAATAAAATATTAAAAATATGCAAAGATTATATTTGGATTCCAAGTGTGATTCAAAATCTCACCAAAATCAAAGGAAATTAATTGGATTTTATTTACGGGATAATTGGCTAAATTTGGTACCAATCTAGCAAGTTTCCATCGAAAATCAATCAAGAAGATTTCACAAATCAATCTTGCCAATTGCAAAGATTTAGACCAATTCTGTTGACCTACTTGAATCCCCATAAATACCTAGATTAATTCAGAGGCAAGGACGAGTTTTTCTGGGCAAGAGAACCTGAACCGAATCCTTAAAATTCTCCCAAAAAATCAACATCGTTTCCTCAATTGCAGCGAAGTTCAAAGCTTGTTACCGATTGATTGCGTATCTTGGATGCTTCCTGAAGGCGTTTGAAGCATCTGCAGAGTCGCACGCGTCAAGCATCACCGCTAAAATCACCCACAGTTTGCTCTAAAAATTTTGAGATCAAATTCATGCATACATGTGTTTTTAATAGGATTTGACTACGTATTCATGATTAGAATGATACCACGATGCTTTCTGGTTTGTTTAATTCAAGTTTTGCTGCAGATTAAGGGTGTTGCCATTGTTAGGGTTCCCAAACTCTAAATTGGGGAATTATAGTTAGAAGCAAAATTAGACTGAATTAACCGTACCAATGGACTCGGGAGATGATTTGCAATCAATCCATGTCCTTGGATTTAATTTATTCGCTGTATTGTTCTTAGATGGAATTTCGCAGGAGGTAACTACGAATAAATCGCGGCTAGATGATGGCCGATTCGTAGCAAAAACGCACAGGTTCAGAAGTGAGGAAGATGGAGATGTGGCAAAGTCCAATTGGTTTGGTTTGAATTCTGCCAGCTCGCGCGCGTGCTGTTTTATTGAAGTGTTTTTCCATATATTGCTTTAGTCCTTTTCTTTAACACTCAAGTCTTGTAGCGCAGCTGCCTGAGGGAATGCGTGGGGGAACGAAACGTCCCCAGTTCGAATCCAGACGCGCGCATATTTTCTTTGTTGCAGTTCCCACAATTTTGTTCTTTGTTCCAAGTCACTTGCAGATTCTATGCGCGCAGCTAATTAAGGTCCATCATATGCCATCACTCAGCAACCTTCAGATCGAGACTAAAGCACAATCCAACGTTCCAACACGCCAGTCCATCATACACCTTCAAGAGACCCATACACATGATCAGAGCTAAGTACTATGCTTTTATTTATTTATTTTTTATTTAAATGGTTGTTTTTATTTTCTTTTTCTATTTTCTTATTGTAAATTCTTTCTTTATTTATTTATTTTGACAAAATAGTTTTATAATCATTTTAAATCGAAAATCCGATAATTGTTTTTCTATATATATTAAAATTCGAATACATTTTTAATTAATTAATAATTAGGATTAACCTTATGTTATTTTAATCATTTGTTATATTTAGTAAAACTTTCGATCTCATTAACCTTTTAGGGTTTGCTCAACCCCATTTATTTGCCTTTTGGGATAATAGGGTTTGTACCATAGTTAACGAATATTAAATGCACTAACACTTCTCTTCTTTTTATTCGACTTTTCAGGGTAACGAATATTAAATGCACTAACACTTCTCTTCTTTTTATTCGAATTTTCAGGGTTAGTCAAAAATCCTCCGACCACGCGCCATGCCAATCAAAAAGTTAAGTTCCGACTCTTTTTCTTAAATTTAATTTTTATTAATGGTTACATTTGCCTTATAGGTTCAACTAGGGTTTACTTCATCTGTTAAAGAATTCCGCCTACACTCACTCCTATTGTTTTTCTGTTTAATTCTCAGATGATCAAAGTCAATCGAAGATTCGAGGAGGGTCGAGGCATTCAAGAATTTTTTATTATTGTGCCCTATTATTTTTTGCCTTTTAATTCCCCCATCCCCGCAGGTGTTTATTGTAATAGCTTAGGATTTACTTTTCTGCATTTTAATTTCCGCACCATATAATTGCTATTATCTGCGTGGTTAGTAAAATAGGGAGTGCAAAATAATTAATCGAACGTAGCTCACTAAATCAAGATAAATAATCGAATCTAACTCACGTGATTGCTACACACACCCACCCTTTAGGGTACCCCTCTTGTTGCCTGTTGCCTTCGATTTCGATTAAATAGTCAAGTCCCTTCGAGCGTAGGGATATCTTAGCTTGCTGCCTTCGACTCAAAAATCACCACGTCCCTCCGATAAAAGATCATAGTCCCTTTCGAGTTGCCTACGATAAATATGATCCCGTCCCTCGATTAAATGGTGATAGTCCCTTCGATTGCTAAGGTATCCTTACTGTTGCCTAAATGACTATTATATCCTTCCCTTAGACTACCTGCCTCTTTATGGCAAGGGACAGTCTTATGGCGAACGATAATTCTCGATGACCCTTCGATGACCCGAACATCCAATTGAAAGACTTCCTACCCTCTTATGGTATGGATAGACCCTTTCGCCCGAAAGACTTACAGAACACGAAAGACGATCTTAGGGTAGGTAGTTCTTAATTGCTTGCTCATATTCAAATTAAACTTTCAAAATACTTTTCACACTTCCTTTCAAATACTTTCAACCAAGGCTACGCTTATTTACAAGCTAAAGTCCTTAATGGAATCTTTTTAATATTCACACACGACACTTCAAACTTTTCAAACAAATAAGTGAGCTAAGCAATTAAGAGCCCATGGATAACCATGGATGCAAAGGGTGCCTTACACCTTCCCTTTACATAATTACCCCCCGAACCCTATTTTTATTTAAAAGGTTTTTCCTGTTCTTTTAGCCTTTCTGATTTAATTTAGATAAAATAAAAGTCGGTGGCGACTCATGCTTAACCGCGACATTCCGATAAAGTAGGTTCACCGTATTACAGAACTGGCGACTCTGCTGGGGAGAATTTTCTTATAAAAGAGGGGTTACCTTAAAAGTTTAGGATCACTTAATTGTATTCTATTGTTTGCTTTGCTTGCTTTATTTTTCAGGGTTGTTTTGGGAATTAACTGAAGGACGAATCCTACACCTGGGTTCAAGTACACTTAAGATTAGGAGTGGCATAGTCATGGCGACCTCTTTCACATATGTGGGAGATGAGTCAATATGAAGTTCACACTTGAGTTAGGACTCCATAGCATATACACACCTTTCTCAAATGAGGGAGGTCTATGTATGTGTCTGTGGGTGCGCCGGAGCTCAAGGACCTTTAGTTACCCTTAACCCATCCTGGCCTTTAGGAACGTAGTGGGGGGACTACTCTTGACAAATGTTAAGAACTAGTCGCTACCCGATGCTACAATATGGATAGGTTCTCTCTCAAAGTATCATTGCATGATGCGAATGTATCATGTCCGAGGGTGCTTTAGAAGGGCTGACAATTCTGGATAACTTGTAAAACCCGTTGCTGAAATCTCCTTATCCATAGAAATACCCTTGGGAAGGACACCTGATCAGACCCCATGCAAGCCTTAAGCCAAAAATTGTGTGACTTGTGTGACTTGCGTGACTTGCCTGTGTTGGCTACTAACCTTCGTTTCCTTGCAGGTTTTGTTAAAAGGACTTGTTTGCCCTTACTGTCTCACGCTTTGCCTAATGAACTGCATTTGCATGACATCATGACATCATAAGCATAACATGATTTAACTAACCCTTTCAAGGATCTTAGGAATTTAGGGTGCATAATTTCAGGTGCTCTTATCAAGGACTAAATTCTCATCAAGGGGCAAGAGGATTTATTTTCCTCTGGCCATATGTCTTCCAATTCAGAGACTCTAGACCTATTAAGGGGAAAGAGGATTTATTTTCCTCTGACCGTATGCCTTCCAGTTCAGGGACACGATACCTATCAAGGGGCAAGAGGATTTATTTTCCTCTGGCCACGTACCTTCAAATTCAGAAGTATCCCGAATCAGAGGCGATGACCCACTCGATATGGTGAGCTCGATTCCCATATAAGAACGTCCAAGAATTAGAATTCTCCAGACAAAGACGCGACCAAGTCATTTTCTAATGTTGCTAACTAAAGTCCTAAAGATCCTTGAAAAGATTGCATTTGCATTCGTAATATCACATAGAACTAGCTTTGCCTTTCAGGTCGACCAATTGGTTAGACAAATACCGTCAACAAATCAATCCCAATCAGATGAACATTCTGGAAGCTTGACCCCCAGACTTCTGAAACATTCCAATCAGATATACATTCCGGAAGCTCGAACCCCAAACATTCTGAAACATTCCAATCAGATATACATTCCGGAAGCTCGAACCCCGGACATTCTGAAACATTCTTATCAGATACACATTCCGGAAGCTCGAACCCCAGATACTCTGAATCTCTACACCAGTTCCATAACAACGACGCAAGCCACATGCACCTAAGCGTCAATTCACAAAGATCAACGTGTCGCTAGCTCAAGCCTTACAACATCTGCTAAAGGAAAATTTGATCACTCTAAGGGATCCTCCTAAGAATCCTAACACCTCTGCTCCTAGTTACAAGCCCAATGCGGGGTGCGTATATCATTCTAACAGTCCTGGACATGACACAGAGAATTGTTGGCCATTGAAGAATAAGATCCAAGACATGATCGACGCTGGTGAAATTGAGTTCGACCCTCCTGCAACTCCTAATATGATCACTGCTCCCATGCCTAATCACGACGAGATTGCTAATGTTGTGGATGGCTAGAAAGATAGACTTTTAGATCATTAGATTTACTTTCATTTGCAATTTCTTTCCTGTTTGTTTAAACATTCGACTTATGATAGACATTATCTGTTTTAATAATCATCATCAGTGCATTGCATATGTTTGTCTTGAATACATTAAATTATGTCTTTACTTTGCATATGTTTTGTGATATTCAACTCCTGCTAAGCTGTAAGCCTTTTGAGGGAGGATGACGAAGACGATGCCGCAACCTCATACAGTATGCTTTTGAGCGGACTATGCTGACGATGTACAGGCATTGTTTCAATTCCTAAACAGTGGAGATATAAGGATGTTAATCCCTCGTCAACCCCGTTGAGCCTAAGAAGTAGAAGTTTCTTTCTTGTATTAATTAAAACCCTGGATCATAACCTGGGGCAGGGTAGTTCTCAGTTAATTTGGCTGTGCATTCTATTTTAAGAGAATCATTCAGTACACCTTTCAACAAAGGTGTCAATCACAAGCGTTCATCCGCACACATCAAAGAAGTGTTGGAGATGTCAAATCAAAAGCCAATGATGGTTCATCAATCATTAAGCAAGGCAGTTAATATCTTTCAACAAAAAAAAAATGAAAAACATATATACAAAGAAAAGCCTGCTAAGTCAAAAATCAAAAAGAAGACTTAGGCAAAAATCAAGGCATCCCGCTGACTGTAAGCTCAAAATAGACAGTTCAGGCAAAAGTTAGGGATATCAAAAAGATGAAAAAAGAGAAGTCAATAAATTCCTGAACAACACAATGTTGTGACTACCAAAAGGAAGAAGTGACTGCCATCTCAAAAGTTCTCTTTGCTTGTGAACCATCATCATTATCAAAGGTGCAAATCCAAAAAAGTCTCTTGGAACCTGAATGCATAAGTTGAATTAACTGAGCTTAGGAAGGAAGATCATCACGAAGAGGGGTGGGTACAATCAAATTTTGAGCCATTATCCTTTATTTCTTAAACCGTGAACCAAGCCACGTTACAACCCTTGAAAGTCCTAATTGAAGCATGGTTAGTTCGAAAGCATACTGTCACCAAAAGGTACCCTGACTCCTTAAGGTTTATCACAAATGCTGAGTTGATGTTTCGTTTTTACAAATATTACACTTTTACGTCTCATGTTTTAATGTTTTTCAAAAAACTCAAGACAGACGTATGCATTGCATCTCATGAATTCATTATTAAACATATTCTGCTATAGAATTTCAAATGTTAGCATCAGAAAGAACTTGCGCAGGGTACAACTAATGACTGGAAGTTATCCCAACAGACAAGATTACTCCGAGAAGCAATGTCTCCTACGTATACAAGGGGCATGGCACGCTTTGCCCAAATCAACTTGGGGCAATCAAGTCAAGATTCGAAGAATCTCTCAAGGGCGCCAAAACAATCAGGGGCATGCATCCAAATAGATCTGAAGCTACTTCCCAACCAACATGGGATATTTTCTTTGGCCTATGATTACTAAGGGCATGTCGCCCATAGTGCACTTCATAAAGTCCTCGCGAGGTGAATCTCTTCAAGTTCCTACTAGCAGGGGCAAATCTATGCAAGTCCAGTTTGACATCTTGATCAATACTCAGCGGTGTGTCCTAATCAAATCCAGGAATGGTAGTTACTATAATACTGGGGGCAATGTTTGAAGGATAGAAAAACACTTAGAAAGGGGGGGTTTGAATAAGTGTAGTCTAAAAACTTGAACGATAAAAACAATTTGCACAGTTATTTTTATCCTGGTTCGTTGTTAACTAAACTAATCCAGTCCACCCCCACGGAGTGATTTACCTCACCTGAGGATTTAATCCACTAATCGCAACAGATTACAACGGTTTTCCACTTAGCCCACGACTAAGTCTTCTAGAGTATCCTGATCACAACCTGATCACTCCAGGAACAAATGCTTAGACACAAGCTAAGACTTTCTTAGAGTATCCTGACCACCACGTGATCACTCTAATTACAACTGCTTAGACACAATCTAAGACTTCCTAGAGTATCCTGATCACACTTGATCACTCTAGTTACTTACAAATTAATGTAATCAAATAAGAGTTTTACAATGCTTCTGAAAATCTATAATCACAATAGAGATATTTCTCTTAATGTTTAAGCTTAATCTCACTAATATATTACAATAGCAATGTAGTGAGCTTTGATGAAGATGAAGTTTCTGAGCTTTGAGTTGAACAGCGTTTCAGCAAGTTTTTCAGAATAAGTTCGTTCAGAATTGGTAACCTTGCTTCTCATCAAAACTTCATATTTATAGGCACTTGAGAAGATGACCGTTGGGAGCATTTAATGCTTTGCGTATTCCGTACAACATTGCATTTAATGTTTCACTCTTTTGTCAACTACCTCGAGCCTTGTTCACACTGTGTCTACTGACGTTGCCTTTAATAGCTTCTAACGTTCCTTTTGTCAGTCAGCGTAGCCTGCCACTTGTACTTGCTTCTGATCTGATGTTTGTGTATACGATGTTTGAATATCATCAGAGTCAAACAGCTTGGTGCAAAGCATCTTCTTGTCTTCTGACCTTGAAGTGCTTCTGAGCGTGATACCATGAGAACTTCAGTGCTTCTGCTTCTGAACTCAAGTTCTTCTGATGCTTCCATAGACCCATGTTCTGATTCTGCTTTGACCATCTTCTGATGTCTTGCCAGACCATGTTCTGATGTTGCATGCTGAACCTTCTGAGTCAAAGCTTCTGAGCGCTGATTTGTGCATACTCTTTATATATTTCCTGAAAGGGAAATTGCAATGTATTAGAGTACCACATTATCTCACACAAAATTCATATCCTTGTTATCATCAAAACTAAGAATATTGATTAGAACAAATCTTGTTCTAACAATCTCCCCCTTTTTTGATGATGACAAAAACATATATAAATGATATGAATTTGCGATCAGAAAGAGCAGACGGCTAAAGACAATTACACAGCTAAAGTATAAGCATGTGAATATGTCTCCCCCTGAGATTTACAATCTCCCCCTGAGATAGATAATCTCCCCCTGAAATAAATACTAGAAGAATTTTAATAATAAAAGACTTCCCTGAGTATTTCAGTAGAGACGTTCACAGTGCTTGATCTTCAGAACATTCACAGCTTCTGATTCCTGCTTCCATCGGACAGCTTCAGAACTTGAATTTCTTTGATCTTCAGAACATTCACAGCTTCTGATTCTTGCTTCCATCAGGACAGCTTCAGAGCTTGAATTTCTTCTTACATCACTTCATGCTAGATTGTATCAGAACATTGTTGAATGTACCAGAGCATCATCAGAGCATCTCTACATCCTAAAATGTTACAGAACAACACTAAACGACAAAAGTCCTCATGAATGAGTTAGAACATATAATATGTATCAGAACACATAATATGTATCAGAGTCATATAAAATGTATCAGATCCATATAAAATGTATCAGAACAAATAGACATAATGTTTCAGGGCATATTCTATCATCAGAATATCTGAACATTCTTCCTTCTTGCTTCTGATCCTGAAGCTTCATAGCACTCAGCTTGCTTCAAGAATCCAAGGGCTTGATTCATCTTGTTGCTTCTTATGTTGATCTTTTAAAGAGAATCTTCAATTCCTGCAACAACACAACTTAAAGCATAGAACTTTGCAAGTTCTGTTAGTAATGTGGGGCCTTTTTACCCGGTAACTGATAGTATTAATCAGATCATTTATCACATTTTCTCCCCCTTTTTGTCATAACATCAAAAACATAAAAGATTCAGATGAAAAACAAAAGGAAACAGATGGAAGAAACAGATAATTTTCATTTAGGCTCAAGAAGACAGAAGTACAGAAGTACAAGAGGATAAGCAAGAGAAGATGCACAAAACAGATGCAACAAAGCAAAAAACGAAAACAAAACAACTAAGACTCAATCTAAGATGACCCTAGCCTCGACAAGATCTTGGCCAGCATATCTTGAACCCCATTGTTGTGCTCATTATGCTTCTCTATGAAAGCTCTAAACTCAGCATTGACTGAGCTTTGCTCATCCTGGTTCTTCTGAAGAACTTCCAGAGTCCTTGCAAGACGGGAAGGTTCATCAGAAGAAGCTTCACAGCTTCTATCCAACGGGATGGCATTGTGATCTGTAGCTTCCATTGATAGATCATTTGCAGGGATTTCCTCAACAGGAACTGATTCAGCAACATGATCTTCTACATCTGCTTCTTGCATAGAAACATCTACATATTCTGCAGCTGGAATCTCAGAATCTCCATTCTCAAGTGCCTGAAGAATGGCAGCTAGATTCCTGGGGGCAGAAGGACCTTCAACTTCTGGTGGGTCAACAACTTCCGGAATGACCAAGCTTGGGTCTTTCTTAGAAAGGTTTTCCCTCAAAAAGTCAAAGAGAGTCTTGAAATCCCCAAGTAGAACAGGATGTTGAGGTATCCAGACCACAATCTCCCTGCAAGGGTTAGCTTCCAATGCAGCAGCCAGTCTTGCTTCCTCCATTTCATCCACAAACTGCTTCTCCTCAGCAGCAACACAATTTCTGAGAGGATGGTAGTGTTAGAACAAGATTTGTTCTTATCAATTATCTTAGTTTTGATGATAACAATAATATGAATTTTGCTTAAGATAATATGGTACTCTAATCCAATGCAATTTCCCTTTCAGGAAATATATAAAGAGTACGCATAATTCAGCGCTCAGAAGTTGTGTCTCAAATGGTTCAGCATGCAACATCAGAACATGGTCTGGCAAGACATCAGAAGATGGTCGAAGCAGAATCAGAACATGGGTCTATGGAAGCATCAGAAGAACATGAGATCAGAAGCACTGAAGATCAGAAGATGGTATCACGCAACAGAAGCACTTCAAGGTCAGAAGATCAGAAGATGCTATGCACCAAGCTGTTTGACTCTGATGATATTCAAACGTCGTATTCACAAACATCAGATCAGAAGGAAGTACAGGTGGCAGACTACGCTGACTGACAAAAGGAACGTTAAAAGCTACTAAAGGCTACGTCAGTAGACACAGCGTGAACAAGGCTCGAGGTAGTTGACAAAAGCGTATAACATTAAATGCAATGCTGTACGGAACACGCAAAGCATTAAATGCATTCAACGGTCATCTTCTCAACGCCTATAAATATAAAGTTCTGATGAGAAGCAAGGTTAACGATCCTGAACAAATACAATTCAAATTAACTTGCTGAAACGCTGTTCAAACAAAAACTCAGAATCTTCATCTTCATCAAAGCTCACTACATTGCTGTTGTAATATATTAGTGAGATTAAGCTTAAACGATAAGAGAAATATCACAGTTTGTGATTATAGCTTTTAAGAAGCATTTGTAAACTCTTGAATAGATTACATTAAGTTGTAAGGAACTAGAGTGATCGTGTGATCAGTATACTCTAGGAAGTCTTAGCAGTTGGCTGAGCAGTTTGTAACTAGAGTGATCGTGTTGATCAGAATACTCTAGGGAAGTCTTAGGAGTGAACTAAGCCTAGAGTGATCGTGTTGATCAGTAGACTCTAGAAAAGTCTTAGAGGGTATCTAAGCAGTTGTTCCTGGAGTGATCAGTGTGTGATCAGAAGACTCTGGAAGACTTAGTTGCGGACTAAGTGGAAAACCATTGTAATCCGTGCGATTAGTGGATTAAATCCTCAGGTTGAGGTAAATCATCTCTGCGGGGGTGGACTGGAGTAGCTTCGTTAACAGCGAACCAGGATAAAAATAATTGTGCAATTTATTTTTATCGTCCAAGATTTAAAGTCACACTTATTCAATCCCCCCCTTTCTAAGTGTTTTTCTATCCTTCAATTGGCATCAGAGCGCCGGTTCTAAGGTGCAAGCACTTAACCGTGTTTAGAAAAGATTCAGGAAGAGAAAAACGCTTCAGTAAAAGATGGTTGATGAAAGTGAAAAGTCTACACCTACACCTGCATCTACATCTGGCTCTGCTGAGCAATACAACGGTAACAATGGTTATACTAGACCGCCGGTATTTGATGGTGAAAACTTCGAATACTGGAAAGATAAACTGGAAAGTTACTTTCTGGGTCTAGATGGTGATCTATGGGATCTTCTGATGGATGGTTACAAACATCCAGTAAATGCCAGTGGCGCAAAGCTGTCAAGGCAAGAAATGAATGATGATCAAAAGAAGCTTTTCAGGAATCATCATAAATGCAGAACTGTTTTGCTGAATGCTATCTCTCATGCTGAGTACGAGAAGATATCTAACAGGGAAACGGCCTATGACATATATGAGTCCTTGAAAATGACTCATGAAGGAAATGCTCAAGTCAAGGAGACTAAAGCTCTAGCTTTAATCCAGAAGTATGAAGCCTTCAAGATGGAGGATGATGAAGACATTGAAAAGATGTTTTCAAGATTTCAAACCCTGACTGCTGGATTGAGAGTTCTTGACAAAGGATACACCAAGGCTGATCATGTGAAGAAGATCATCAGAAGCTTACCCAGAAGATGGGGTCCTATGGTGACTGCATTCAAGATTGCAAAGAATCTGAATGAAGTTTCTCTGGAAGAGCTGATCAGTGCCTTGAGAAGCCATGAGATTGAGCTGGATGCAAATGAGCCTCAAAAGAAAGGTAAGTCTATTGCATTAAAATCTAATATCAAGAAATGCACTAACGCTTTTCAGGCTAGAGAAGAAGATCCTAAAGAATCAGAATCTGAAGAAGATGAACTGTCCCTGATCTCCAGAAGGCTAAATCAACTCTGGAAGACCAAGCAAAGGAAGTTCAGAGGCTTCAGAAGTTCAAGGAAATTTGAACGTGGAGAATCTTCTGATGAAAGAAGATTTGACAAGAAGAAGGTCATGTGCTATGAATGCAATGAGCCTGGACACTACAAGAATGAATGTCCAAATCTTCAGAAGGAAAGTCCCAAGAAAAAGTTTCATAAGAAGAAAGGTCTTATGGCAACCTGGGATGAGTCAGAAGATGATTCAGAAGATGAGCAGGCCAACTGTGCGCTGATGGCGACAGAAGATGATGGATCAGAATCTACATCAGAATCAGATTCTGAAGAGGTATTTTCTGAACTTACTAGAGACGAGTTAGTTTCCGGTCTAACTGAACTTCTGGAACTCAAGTCTCAGATTAGTCTCAAATACAAAAAGCTGAAAAAGCAATTTGAATTTGAAACAAAGAAGCTTGAGTTGGAGAATTCTGAATTAAAAGAAAAACTTTTAAAATTATCCAATAATGTTGGATCTCCTTCTGATTCAGAAAAATCCACTCCTAGTCTAAACCATATTCTGAAAGAATATGATTTAAGTTTCAGGAAGTTCTTATCTAGAAGTATTGGCAGAAGTCAGCTAGCTTCTATGATATATGCTGTGTCTGGAAACAAAAGAGTAGGCATTGGTTTTGAGGGTGAAACCCCATACAAACTTGAACCTGTTGATGAAATGAAAATTACATACAAGCCATTGTATGATCAGTTCAAGTATGGCCACTCTCATGATATTAGGCACACTTCACATGCACAAAGTTTTCACATAACACACACCAAAAAGCATGTGACACAACCTAGGAAATATCATGAAACTCACATCAAGAATTATCATGCTGTTCCTCCTATTGCTTATAATGTTAAACCCAAGTTCAATCAGAACTTGAGAAAATCTAACAAGAAAGGACCCAGAAAGATGTGGGTACCTAAGGATAAGATTATTCCTATTGCAGATATCCTTGACTGCAAAAAGGACAAGGCACAACATGTCATGGTACCTGGACTCTGGATGCTCGCGACACATGACAGGAAGAAGGTCTATGTTCCAAGACCTGGTGCTTAAGTCAGGAGGAGAAGTCAAGTTGGAGGAGATCAGAAGGGCAAGATAATTGGCTCTGGAACTATAAAGTCTGGTAACTCTCCTTCCATTTCTAATGTACTTCTTGTAGAAGGATTAACTCATAACCTCTTATCTATCAGTCAATTAAGTGACAATGGTTATGATATAATCTTCAATCAAAAGTCTTGCAAGGCTGTAAATCAGAAGGATGGCTCAATCCTATTTACAGGCAAGAGGAAGAACAACATTTATAAGACAGATCTGCAAGATCTTATGAGTCAGAAGGTGACTTGTCTTATGTCTGTTTCTGAAGAGCAGTGGGTCTGGCACAGGAGATTAGGTCATGCTAGTTTGAGAAAGATCTCTCAGATTAACAAACTGAATCTTGTCAGAGGACTCCCTAATCTGAAATTCAAATCAGATGCTCTTTGTGAAGCATGTCAGAAGGGCAAGTTCTCCAAACCTGCATTCAAGTCTAAGAATGTTGTTTCTACCTCAAGGCCATTAGAACTCTTGCACATTGATCTGTTTGGACCAGTCAAAACAGCATCTGTCAGAGGAAAGAAATATGGATTAGTCATCGTAGATGATTATAGCCGCTGGACATGGGTAAAATTCTTGAAACACAAGGATGAGACTCATTCAGTGTTCTTTGATTTCTGCATTCAGATTCAATCTGAAAAAGAGTGTAAAATCATAAAGGTCAGAAGTGATCATGGTGGTGAATTTGAGAACAAATCCTTTGAAGAATTCTTCAAAGAAAATGGTATTGCCCATGATTTCTCTTGTCCTAGAACTCCACAGCAAAATGGGGTTGTAGAACGAAAGAATAGGACTCTGCAAGAAATGGCCAGAACCATGATCAATGAAACCAATATGGCTAAGCATTTCTGGGCAGAAGCAATAAACACTGCATGCTATATTCAGAATAGAATCTCTATCAGACCTATTCTAAATAAGACTCCCTATGAATTGTGGAAGAATAGAAAGCCCAACATTTCATATTTCCATCCTTTTGGATGTGTATGCTTTATTCTGAACACTAAAGATCATCTTGGTAAGTTTGATTCCAAAGCTCAAAAGTGTTTCCTTCTTGGATATTCTGAACGCTCAAAAGGCTACAGAGTATACAATACTGAAACATTGGTTGTAGAAGAATCAATCAATATCAGGTTTGATGATAAGCTTGGTTCTGAAAAACCAAAGCAGTTTGATAATTTTGCAGATTGTGATATTGACATATCAGAAGTTGTTGAGCCAAGAAGCAACGCATCAGAAGCAGAGCTTCTCAGAAGCGAAGAATCTGAAGATCAAGTATCAGCTTCTCTGGAGGATCTAAGCATATCTGAAGAACCATCTGTCAGAAGATCATCTAGACTCATCTCTGGTCATTCAGAAGATGTCATTCTTGGAAAGAAGGATGATCCAATCAGAACAAGAGCATTCCTTAAGAACAATGCAGACTGTCAATTAGGTCTTGTATCTTTGATCGAGCCAACTTCTGTTGATCATGCTCTAGAAGATCCAGACTGGATAATTGCTATGCAAGAAGAACTAAATCAGTTTACAAGGAATGATGTTTGGGATCTTGTTCCTAGACCAGATGGATTCAATATAATTGGTACAAAATGGGTCTTCAGAAACAAGCTCAGTGAGAAAGGTGAAGTGGTAAGGAACAAAGCCAGATTGGTGGCTCAGGGTTATAGTCAGCAAGAAGGGATTGACTATACAGAAACCTTTGCACCAGTGGCCAGGTTAGAGTCTATTCGTCTATTAATTTCTTTTGCCACTCAACATAACATCACTCTCTATCAGATGGATGTTAAGAGTGCCTTCTTAAATGGTTATATAGATGAAGAAGTTTATGTCCATCAACCTCCTGGTTTTGAAGACTCTATGTCTCCTAATCATGTTTTTAAACTTAAGAAATCATTGTATGGATTGAAACAGGCTCCCAGAGCTTGGTATGAACGCTTAAGTTCTTTCCTTCTGGATAATGGTTTCACTAGAGGAAAAGTGGACACTACTCTCTTTTGTAAAACCTTTGAAAAGGATATTTTAATTTGTCAAATATATGTAGATGATATTATTTTTGGAACATCTAATGCTACACTTGGAAAGGAGTTTGCTGAGTCTATGCAGGCTGAGTTTGAAATGAGCATGATGGGAGAACTCAAGTATTTCCTTGGAATACAAATAAATCAAACATCAGAAGGAACATATGTTCACCAAACCAAGTATGTGAAGGAACTTCTGAAGAAGTTTAATCTTCTGGACTGCAAAGAAGCCAAAACTCCTATGCATCCAACATGCATCCTAGGTAAGGATGAGGTAAGTAAGAAGGTAGATCAGAAGTTATACAGAGGTATGATTGGATCTCTTCTATATCTGACTGCTTCTAGACCTGACATTCTGTTCAGTGTTTGTTTGTGTGCTAGATTCCAATCAGATCCTAGAGAATCTCATTTAACTGCTGTTAAGAGAATTCTAAGGTATCTGAAAGGTACTACTAATGTTGGCTTAGTTTACAGAAAATCCAAAGAATACAACTTAGTAGGATTCTGTGATGCTGATTATGCTGGAGACAGAATTGAAAGAAAAAGTACTTCAGGAAGTTGCCAATTTCTTGGAAGTCATTTGATCTCCTGGTACAGCAAGAAGCAAGCAACTATTGCTCTATCAACGACAGAAGCAGAATATGTCGCTGCTGCTGGCTGTAGTACACAGATGCTCTGGATGAAGAGTCAGTTGGAAGATTATCAGATATTTGAGAGTAACATTCCTATATTCTGTGATAATACTTCTGCTATATGTTTATCTAAGAATCCTATTCTTCATTCAAAAGCTAAACATATTGAGATAAAACATCATTTCATAAGGGACTATGTTCAGAAGGGTGTTATATCTTTAAACTTTGTTGATACAGACCATCAATGGGCTGATATCTTTACAAAACCCCTGGCTGAAGATAGGTTTAAGTTCATTCTGAAGAACATCAGTATGGATTTATGCCCAGAATGAGAAGATGAGAAGTTCTCATGTATGAGTATCTTCTGAAATGAATGTGGAACATTTCTTTTAATCAGAAGTTCTGATTGAATTCTTTTAGAAATTATGATTCGGTTATTACTAACGTTTCATTGTCTAAGTTGATTCAGAACCTCTTTTAAAGCAAAAACAGCTGTTACGTTTTATCTCGGGATGGTAAACCTGTCGTTACTATTCATGGATAAACGCGCGTGCAGTTGAAGGGACGCCGACCATAGGTAACTGTGCTAGTCACCTCATTTGTCCTTATTATTTCTCCTCTTTTCACGCAACATTAAATGTTTTTCTTAAATTGCTTCACTTTATTTTCTTTTAAATACTCTTCAAAATGGTTTTTTGGTTTCCTATCTCTTTGTTTTCCTCTTTTTAAATATTCTTTTTGATGTTATGACAAAAAGGGGGAGAAGATAAATGATAAATGATTTGATTAAATCTATCAGTTGCTGGGTAAAGAGGCTCCCACACATTCACTAACAAGAACTGCAAGTTCTATATGGTTTAAGTGTTTTGCAGGTACAGAGAAGTGAAGAAAATCTTCAGAAGCAAACACTAGAAGCAAAACCATAAGAAGCGTTATTCTGTAAAAGGAATAAGCTCTTGGAAACTGAAGCAAGCTGAGTGCTGTCAAGCTTCAGAGATCAGAAGCAAGAAAGAAGAATGAATCAGAAGCACTGATAATAGAATTTGAATATCATTGTCTATCCTGTTCTGACAAAATTCTATTTGCTCTGATACATATAATGTTATGGCTCTGATACATTATTTGCTCTGATACATTATTTCAGCCTATATGGCTCTGATACATATAATGTGTTCAAACATACATTTTATGTTCTAACTCGTTCATGCTAACTTTTGTCGTTTAGTTTTTGTTCTGTAACATTTCAGGATGTAGAGATGCTCTGATGATGCTCTGGTACATTCAACAATGTTCTGATACAAATCTAGCATGAAGTGATGTTGGTAGACATTCAAAGTTCTGAAGCTATCCGAGGGAAGCAGAAATCAGAAGAAGTGAATGTTCTAAAAGATCCAGAAAACTCAAGTTCTGAAGCTGTCCTGAATGGAAGCAGAAATCAGAAGCTGTGAATGTTCTGAAGATCCAGAAATTCAAGTTCTGAAGCTGTCCTGAATGGAAGCAGAAGTCAGAAGCTGTGAATGTTCTGAAGATCAAAGAAATTCAAGTTCTGAAGCTGTCCACGATGGAAGCAGGAATCAGAAGCTGTGAGTGTTCTAAGGATCTAAAGAAATTCAAGTTCTGAAGCTGTCCAATGGAAGCAGAAGTCAGAAGCTATGAATTCTCTGAAGGCAGAAGCTTATATGATCGTCTCTACCGAAATAATCAGGGAAGTCTTTTATCAAAGTTCTTCGAGTATTTATTTCAGGGGGAGATTATTTATCTCAGGGGGAGATTGTTAATCTCAGGGGGAGACATATTCATATGCTTATGCTATAGCTGTGTAATTTGTCTTTTGCCGTCTACTCTTTCTGATCGCAAATTCATATCATTTATATATGTTTTTGTCATCATCAAAAAGGGGGAGATTGTTAGAACAAGATTTGTTCTTATCAATTATCTTAGTTTTGATGATAACAATAATATGAATTTTGCTTAAGATAATATGGTACTCTAATCCAATGCAATTTCCCTTTCAGGAAATATATAAAGAGTACGCATAATTCAGCGCTCAGAAGTTGTGTCTCAAATGGTTCAGCATGCAACATCAGAACATGGTCTGGCAAGACATCAGAAGATGGTCGAAGCAGAATCAGAACATGGGTCTATGGAAGCATCAGAAGAACATGAGATCAGAAGCACTGAAGATCAGAAGATGGTATCACGCAACAGAAGCACTTCAAGGTCAGAAGATCAGAAGATGCTATGCACCAAGCTGTTTGACTCTGATGATATTCAAACGTCGTATTCACAAACATCAGATCAGAAGGAAGTACAGGTGGCAGACTACGCTGACTGACAAAAGGAACGTTAAAAGCTACTAAAGGCTACGTCAGTAGACACAGCGTGAACAAGGCTCGAGGTAGTTGACAAAAGCGTATAACATTAAATGCAATGCTGTACGGAACACGCAAAGCATTAAATGCATTCAACGGTCATCTTCTCAACGCCTATAAATATGAAGTTCTGATGAGAAGCAAGGTTAACGATCCTGAACAAATACAATTCAAATTAACTTGCTGAAACGGTGTTCAAACAAAAACTCAGAATCTTCATCTTCATCAAAGCTCACTACATTGCTGTTGTAATATATTAGTGAGATTAAGCTTAAACGATAAGAGAAATATCACAGTTTGTGATTATAGCTTTTAAGAAGCATTTGTAAACTCTTGAATAGATTACATTAAGTTGTAAGGAACTAGAGTGATCGTGTGATCAGTATACTCTAGGAAGTCTTAGCAGTTGGCTGAGCAGTTTGTAACTAGAGTGATCGTGTTGATCAGAATACTCTAGGGAAGTCTTAGGAGTGAACTAAGCCTAGAGTGATCGTGTTGATCAGTAGACTCTAGAAAAGTCTTAGAGGGTATCTAAGCAGTTGTTCCTGGAGTGATCAGTGTGTGATCAGAAGACTCTGGAAGACTTAGTTGCGGACTAAGTGGAAAACCATTGTAATCCGTGCGATTAGTGGATTAAATCCTCAGGTTGAGGTAAATCATCTCTGCGGGGGTGGACTGGAGTAGCTTCGTTAACAGCGAACCAGGATAAAAATAATTGTGCAATTTATTTTTATCGTCCAAGATTTAAAGTCACACTTATTCAATCCCCCCCTTTCTAAGTGTTTTTCTATCCTTCAGGTAGTATATACCATTATCACCCTCCAGAAGGTAACCAGGGTAACCAGGGGCAGCAGCCACTAGTCTTTTCTGTACTCCTATTGCTTCTACTTGAAAATCCTTGCGAAAGCTTTTCCAGAGATTTCTTGTAGAAACATCATCCAGACCATTTAGGAAGGCATCCTTTAGAAGGTCTAGACTGCTAATCACCTCATGTCTGAATAGTTCTAGGTAGGTATAGGGTTCAGGTTCAGGCGGATTGAAGGTGAATTTGTAGTCAGGGTAGAGAAGACAGTAGGGTTTGGATTTTCTGGTAGGTAAGGGATGGGATATAGAAGGTGGAGGTGCGTTGGATGAGGAAGAAGGGATATCTGAGAGAATGATTGATGAGGATGGAGTATTTATGAAGGGGATTGGTGAGAAAGATTTATCAGAAGGAGTTGGGGGAAGAATACTTAGAGGTGTGGGGTTTAGAATGGGAGAGGAAAGAGATGATGGAGAAGGATTTGGTAAAGTGAAGTTTACTTTAGGTTCAGATGGAGGTGATTGGAGAGAAGGTTTAGGGACAGAAGGAGGTGGAGTAAAAACCTTCCTGGAGACGTGTTCAGAAGAAGCATGTGAAGATCTGGTTCTGTGAAAGGAGTCTCTGATCCTTTTCTCCCTGCGTTCAGCAGAGTCCACCTTGTCAGGGTCATAGGTGACCCTCAGCTTCTTGGCTTTCTTAGCCTCATCTTCTCGGGCCTTTCTTTTTAGCCTTGCCTGTTGTTCCTTCTGATCCTTCTTCAGAAGATCAGCTTTGGACAAAAGTACTCTGCCACGGATCCAAGCAGGATCAATATCTGATTGCTTCCTAACACAATCTTCCAGGTAAAGCTTGACAACCTGATGAAGTTCATTATGAAACAATGAGACAAAACCTTCAACACCAACTCTTCTTGACAGAATGTCAGGAAAGCTTGTGCACACAGAAGATACATTCTGGATGAGCTCTAGTCTGAACAAATCCACACCATTGAAGATGGGACCCTGAACTACTCCAAGAAAATGGGATGCATCAAGTGTTCTGATGGAGTCCAACAATTTGCTTTCAATCAGAATGTCTGAAATCATTCTTCCGAAAGGAATAGTCTTTCTAGGAATATGAGGGTACTTCGCCCTTTCATCTTCTCTTGATTCAACTATAGAAGTCTTCAGATTCTCAAATAGAATGTGAGAGATATTGAGTTCTATCTTTCTGCCAATGCAGAAGAGAGTGTACTTGTGATCCAGACTGATGTAGGCGGAGGGAGAGAACATCTTCTTTCAGTGGTGAAGAGAACCCAAAATAATCTCAGCCCATACTTGATAAAACGGCCTCAAAGTACCCGTTTTGTGAGAATCAGCTCTGAAGACAAGAGAGATTTGATTTTCAACTTGATGCCAGTTAACCGTTCCAGGTCGAAAGCCGGACCAACCTTCTTCATCATTCAGATTGTACAGCTTCCTGATGAGTTTTTCAGTAATAACCACTTCATGCCCTAGTACGAAGGAAATTATAGCAGTTGGGGTAACCGTTGCATGTACCCAGAAGTCATTCACAAGTTCAGGATAAATTTGTCCAACCAGTCTATCAAGATATTTTGACCATCCTTGCTCCAATATTCTGACGTCACACAGAAAACCATTTGCTCTAAGATTGTCGAAGTCCACAGCACATTCACAAAGAACTTCCAGTTCGTCCGTGGGAATCATGCAAGTTTTCAAAGGAGCATACCCATATTTGCGTAGAAGAATCTGTGTAGAAGTGAGACTTTCTGCTGGGTTAGATGAACTTGAAGATGAGTTCATGATGATTATGCTTTGAGATCAAATCAGAAACTAGGGTTTGAAAACAAATGCAACGAAAGAGATACACAAAAGAGAGAGAGAGAGAAAAGGAAGAAATGAAGATGAAGCGGGTTGTCATACCCCAAAATTTGCCTTCCATATTCCATTTACAATAATTCAAAGTTCAAGATTCAATTCCAAAGCCTTGCTCAAACAATCCCAGATCCACAGTCAACTGATTCAAACCTGAAGGTCAACTACAATCAAAGCATGATACAAACCTAGGATCATTGGTCAAACATCAAGTATAGAGGTGCATAACCATCATTTGATCAAAGATTGATCATGATTCCATTAATAGAAACTCAGAGTTGAACAAATACAAAAAGGTTCAAATTAGGGTTTCTTAGGAGAAAGTCAACTCAACTTTGACTGGGCATAACTTTCACATGGAACATCAAAAGTTCCCCACTCAAAGCCTATTTTGAAGGAAATTGGATTCCCTACAACTTTGTCTCTCACAAGCCAGGGCTAGAAATGATTCATTTGAGAGATACAGTGCAAAAGATTACAGGTCATTTTCAGGCATCCTCCAAAAGCAGTTTTTTGTCAAAGAAGATATGATCAAGATAAACGTTCCAAATGAAAAATATGTTCCAAAGTGGCTTATAGAGGACCTCTTGAGGTTTCCAAAAAGTCTTAGAACTCCCTCATAGCTAAAAAATTGAGTGAGATATGCTTGATCAAAGTTGGATGATTTTTGGAGGCAAAATGTGAAATAAGAAAGGTTCAAATTGGATTTCTTGCAAATAGGCCCATACTTTTATGACTTAAACTTGGCCCACAAGTTATCCAAAACATATGACACGAATTATCTCATTTTATTTGATTTTACACAATTTTATTTTATTTAAAATTGATTTTTAATGATTTAAATAAGTGGGAAATCAAATATTTTGGTAGAAAGTATATTTTGGTGATTTCTAATCAACATTTATGATCAAATATATCTCAATTTGTGGCAAACCAATTGGGAAGAGATTGATACAAGTTTGGCCAAAATAGCAAGTTCCCATGGAAGAATAAAATCAAATTTTCAAACTTTGGCAAGATTGGATTCCTAAAGATTTTTGATTGTTTTAAGTGACCTAATTCGTGCCCTATAAATACATAACCTAAAGCACATGAATAGGGGTTGGAACCATTCTGCAGAAGCATACATTCAGAACTCAAATTTTCACCAAGAAAGTGAGTTTCAGTTTTGAAGAAAAAAGGTGTTTCAAGGAGGTTTGGGAATTGCAAAAAGTTCACAGGATCATTCTAAAGTTGTGTGGATAGGTGCTCTACATCAATACCCCCAGATAATCCTCCAATTAGCCGTGGTATGTAGTTTCTAAAACATGGTCGATTAGCATGATTCATACACTATTATTGATAATTGACTGCATAATTTGATTGATAATGATGTGCTGAACGTTTCTGGATTGCTTTCTTTGAGTTTTGGTGTGTGAATCGTATTCGGCCATTGGAGGCCGAGTTAGGGTTCTTGATTTTGATTTGGGGGTTTTCACTAGGGTTAAAATTAGGATAAAAAAGGCTAGCATTAGGATCGTGTGGTATAAACAAAGGGAACCAGGGGGTCGCGCCATATTTATTTGCATCTATAGGTTGTTCGCTATTTTTCCAGTTTTGAGGTTGCTACGAAATTTCTCTAGCAGAATCGTAGCTAAATGTGCAGGGTTTGCAGGTCTAGAGGTGGAAGATGATGAGTTGTCATCGTCTGGTTTGCCAGTTTAAAAACTCGCGCGCGTTCCCATATGTGTATTTTGACTCTATATTTGTTGTATTAAACGCGCGTGCTGAATGGATAATCGTGTGTGGTCTGGTGGTTGGTTCATGTGCTGGTGAGGTGGAGGTCATAGGTTCGAGCCTCCCCTCAAACATTTATTTTTCTGAAATTCCCCATTCTTGATCTAATGCGCCTCTTACTATATGTCTTACCATAAACCCTCATGATCTGACCCTCAACCCTCCACCAAGCCAGATCCAGCAGCCCAGATTTAGTTCCCTATATTATAAATCCCAATTGCAACCACACTGAATCAAAACACTAATTAACTTATTTATTTTACTTAATTTGAATATTTTAGTTAATCCCATTTAATATTTATTTATAATAATTTATTTTTTATAAATAAATTAATATATATATTATGAATGTTAAATCTCTAATTTATTGATTCGTTCCGATTAAATCCATTAATCGTGATGGGCAATAATCCATTTTCTTAAAATATTTATTTAATTAAAATAAATAGTTCTATTTGGCTAAATGGTTTCAATCATTTTATTGGTTGTGATGATTAGCCTATCTTCCCATTTAAATTCATTATTATTTTTAATCGAACCAATCGATTGCGAGGGATAATGATACAAAGTTAATTCATAAAAATTATAAAAATACTATAATTCGTTATAAGTGATAATTGAATCAATCAATTTGAATTGGTAACGATACAAACTAATTATTAAAATTATAAAAATATCCTAATTCGTTATTAGTAATAATCGAATAAATTGATTAAAATTAGTAACGGTGCAATTTCAAATCTGTTAACTATGGCGATTGAATCTATTGATCGTTGCGGTTAATAGTGCAAAATTAAACTCGGGTTGTACGCCCAAACCTCAAAACACTTTTCAAACCTTTCAAAGCTTCAATATCAAACTATGGATTTTTATCCTAGGCAAGTCAGAATGCCTTCCAAATCAAATTTCAAACTCAAAGGGCGTACAACCCGTCCCCCGAACTACGTAGACTCTGATCCTCCATAAGGAGGTACGTAGGCACTTGGCAACAAGGCGAGTCCCCTTCCCAAAAATCTCAATTTTTCCCCTTCTCATTTCCTTAGCTATTAACCTCTGTAATTTTGCTATAAACCTTTTCTTTAGACGCAAACCATGGGAAAGGGTTGAGGGTGCCTAACACCTTCCCTCGACCTGAATATAGTATCTTACCCTGATCTCTTAATTGCATAGGTTTCCTATTCGCCTTGGTAGAATAGGTGGCGACTCTCTAAGTTATAAATTTTTAGGCAGGTTGCTACAGCTGGCGACTCTACTGGGGACAACTTAATAGTGAATACTATGCTCCTATAGGTTTTGGCAGGGTTTAGGTTTGGCAAGTTTTTTTTAGGGTTTGGCAAACTTGCCATTTTTAGGGTTTGGGGGAGATTCATCTTTTAATAAATATTAAATTATTTTTTTATTTATTTGTTTTTTGTTTTTTCTTAAATGTTTATTTATCTGCCTTAAAATGTTTACCTATATTATTATATGCATTGTTGTTTTTTATGTTGTGTTAAACCCTAAGTGTGGGAGTTAACTTTGAGATCAATAGGGGATATGAATCGCCTACGAGTCTCATTGATAACTCCACTCGGAGTGGGTTGAGTATTCGGAAATGTCCAAAACGAGGCTTGACTTTGTTAAGGGCAGGACTGGATACTTGGCTGATCTCTCCGAGAACCTACCCCAAAAATTCGAACCTCATGGATAAAATGAGTTGTTCTAAAATCCGAAGAGACAAAAAAGTCTCGGAGGCTACGAACGACCCCATGAGACCTTCTAGAACCCCCCTATAAAAAGGTTGGCTCCCAAGAGCCGCTACGTCGAACCTATGAACTTATGTGATTATGTGCAATATGTATATATATGTGTTGATCATTATTTTTTTTATTATTCCTTTTTCCATTCATCACACATCATGGGCATTCTTGCATCATATTTTATTCAAAAAGAAAGAAAAAAAGGATTTCATGCATATCATGCATGGCATACCCATCATTTTCATGGCATTAAGAGAAGATTTCTCTTCTATCTCCAGAACAAGGGACCATTGGGAAGGATAACCTAACATCCCGACCGTCTTATCAAACAAGGTTTCAGCAAAAGAGATCAATGGATCAGCTGGAACAGAATCAAGCCGCCCTTCGTGAGGAAGTGGATCAACTGAAGGTTAGTATGGAAGAGGTTAAAGGAGGTATGATTCAGATGCTAGGATTCATGAAGACCCTCCTAGATAAACCAGACAAGGCAAAAGAGGTTCAGTCTGGGGATACCCTGGTTCAGGATGAGATCCCTAACGACGAAAACCCGCTGCTAGGATTTGTTTCAGGCTTTGGCCCGGCTAAGGACAAACCTCAGGTCCGATCTGTCAGTAGAGCTATCCAATTCCAAGAGAAAGGAGAGACCTCCCAAGAAGGATTTGTCCCCACTCCACAAATGAAAGGGACAACCCGCACAGTTCGCATTCCTGCTAGCAATGCCGCTAGGGATGATGATTACCTGGATCTACAATACGGAGTGCAAGAGGTGGACAACACAGACCAAGCACCTCAGACGCAACCGTCTAATCCCAACTCTAGGGAAGACTCCAAGGATAGTGAACAAATCAAGGCGCTGGAAGAGAGACTAAAAGTGGTAGAAGGATACGATGTCTTCGACGTGGATGCCTTCGAAATGAGCTTAGTCTCAGACTTCACTATCCCACACAAATTCAAGATTCCAGACTTCGAAAAATACAAAGGGCTCACGTGTCCGAGAAATCACTTGCGCATGTATGTGCGAAAAATGGCTGCTTATGCTCACGATCAAAAGCTGATGATACACTTCTTCCAAGAGAGTTTAAGCGGAGCGTCTATTGACTGGTACATGCAATTGGAGAAATCCTATATCGGAAGCTGGAATGATCTGGCTAACACATTCTTGAAGCAATACAAGTACAACTTGGACATGGCACCCAATTGGATGCAATTACAAAACATGTCACAGAAGAAGGATGAATCATTCAAGGAGTATGCCCAAAGGTGGAGGGAAATGGCTTCTCGAGTCCAACCTCCCCTAATGGACAAAGAACTGGTGGACATATTTATGAGCACTTTGCAAGGACCATACTACGACAAGATGGTCGGAAGCATATCTTCAGGGTTCTCAGACTTGGTAGTCATTGGTGAGAGAATTGAAGATGGAATCAAAAATGGGAAGATACAAGGGGCACCCTCAGGTTCCTATCACACGAAGAAGTCATATGACGGAAAAAAGGAATCCAACACTGTGGGGGCAATCATGGGTAATCAGACCCTAGTATCACAGCAAAGGGATCAGCAAAAGCAACAGGGTGGCCAACGCACTTGGAGGTCCAAGCCAAAAAGATCATTCACTCCGTTGTACATGCCACTGTCTCAAACTTTGCAACGTCTGCTCAGTCAGAACTTGGTAACTCTGCTACCTCCATACTCAGCTCCAGCTAATCCCGCTTCTGGGTACAAGCATCATGCTAGGTGCGCTTATCATTCAGATAGTCCTGGCCATGATACAGAAGATTGTGGGCCATTGAAGCACAAGATCCAAGATTTGATTGAAGAAGGGCTCATTGAGTTCGAAGATCCTCGCAAGTCTAATGCCATAGGAGGCTAGAAGGAGGATTTCTTAGATCATTAGTTTTGTTTTCATTCGCAATTTCTTTCCGTTTGTTTAAACATTAGTCTTACGACATATACTATGTACTTTATAATAATCATTAATGCATTGCTTACGTTTGTCTTGATTTATTCCTAGTGTTCTCACTATATTTAAAATTGTGTTTTTACCGGGTTTTCTTCTTTGTGATATTCAACTCTCGTTAAAGTCGTACACCTTTAGAGGGAGAATGACGAAAATGATACCAAAATTTCATACACTACGCTTTCGAACAGACCGTGTTGACGATGTAATGGCATTGTTTCAATTCCTGAATAACGGAGATATAAGGATGTTAATCCCTCGTCAACCCCTTCGAGCCTAAAAGAAGTAGGAGTTTTCCTTCATATAAAATTAAACCCTTCATACATAACCTGGGGTAGGGTAGTTGCTCAGTTAACTTAATTATTCCAAGTTGTTCCTTTGAACATAATCACCGATGGTTCCCCGTCATCGTTAAGTCCGGCAGTCGATATCCGCGAAGAAAAAAGGGAAAGCAATGCAAGGGCCTGCTAAGTCAAAACCTATTGAGGAGACTTAGGCAAAATTGGGACATCCCGCTGACTGTAGTTTTAAAATGAACAGTTCAGGCAAAAGTTAGGGATAACAAAGTCAAAAAGAGGTCATTATATACCTCGACAAAAAGAAAATACTACAAAGAAAATGACTGCCTTTGCAGATAAACCTTTGGTTTTTGAACCATCATAAATGTCAATGTCATAATTCCCCAAAGTCTTTTGGAACGTAAACACATAGTTAACTGAGCGTAGGACTGGAGAACATCACGAAGATGGGGATGGGTACAAATAAACTTTGAGCCTCTATCCTTTGTTTCTTTAAACCGTGAACCAGGCCACGTTACAACCCTTAAAAGTTCTAACTGAAGCATGGTTAGTTCGGAAGCATATCGTTACCAAAGGTATCCCGACTCCTTAAGGTCTACTATAACTCTTGAGTTGATATCACTTTCTTACAAAAAAAACTTTGTTTTACTCAAAAATGTTTTTAAACTTTCAAGACAGACATATGCATTCGCATCTTATGAATTTCATTGCAAAGTACACTTGTCTATGTGGATTCAGATGTTTAAACATCAGGGAGAAGTTGCATGGGGCATGGCTAAATGGCTAAAAATCCTATTGACTGACAAAGTAGCTTTAAAAGCTTGTCAAAGAAGAAACATCTCTTACGGATGACTGGGATGGCTAATGTGTACACATGGCATAACTCGTCATTATACCATTTACATGGGGCAATCTAATCAAGATCCATAGAATCTCTCAAAGACGCTGAATAGCCCATGGGGCAAGCCCATTACCTGGGGGCACGCTGCAAAGGTCACTCAGTATCAGATGGTGTCAATGCCACTCTCACATCCTTTCCAGGAACCTTTATAGGATATTTCTCAATTTGTCCATATAGTCTTCATTAAGACATGCTCAAATACTTCTTACCCTTTCTAGGAGCCTTTTTTCAGGTAGTCTTTTAAAGACCCACCTTCTTATCCTCTCTATTTTCAAACCCTTTCAAATAGTCTTCTCTAAGACATATTCCTTTCCAAGAACCTTTTCTAGGTGGTCTTCTATAAGACATCTCTTAACTTTTTTTCAGTTAGTCTTTTAAGACATATTCAAACTTCTCTTATGCTTTCAAGAACCTTGTCAAACTTTTTTTAAAGTACAGAGTCTTCTCTAAGGCAGTTCACCATCCTTTCTAGGGTAATCTTCTTCAAGATGTTTTTCCTAAAGTTTTGTTTAAAACCCCACTTTCCTTAAAAACAGTCTTTATCCTCTCTAGGAATATTTTTGACCATCTGCGCAAACATATCCCTTTGAGCTTTGTTTAAAGCACAGTCTCGTTTAAGACAATTTCCCATTCTTTCCAAGGACCTCTTCAGGTAGTCTTATAGAAAACATCATCTCATTCTGAGTACTCAGCAAATCACTGTCCGTCGGACGCGACCGAAACGCATGACTCACTCTGAAAAGCATCTGCTTCACATTCAAATCAATACTTACAATCAAGAATCCTATTGACTAGAGGCATATCCTTCAAGAATTCAAAAAAACTGGGGCAAGGCATATCAGGCAAGACATGGTGAAACTCGAGTTCCCTCTAAAGGTCCCTCCTTCAGATTAAGGGGCACGTCTCTCAAAATTTCTGATATTCGGGAAGTCACACTAGTATCACACAAGGAGCATTGTTGCATAATCCATCTTCCCATGCCTATACTATTTACGTCCCGCAGTGTGGGATCGGCATACATGCATAAGTCTCAGTTATTTTGAGAACCTCATTACATGACACATGCATCATGACATTGCATAAAACTAACACTGTCTTTTCAGGTCACTTCATAATCAAAAGGATGTTATCATCCAATCACAACGCAAATACGATCGTATCAACGATTAAATCTTAACAGATACAATTCTAATACCTCATTCCAAGTCTTTCTTCAAAGACAATCCAGAAGCAATCTAAGAATTTCTCACCTCTCCAGGTAGTCTTGTCCAAGACAATTATCCTAACCTTTCCAAGCAGTCTTGTGTAAGACGTATCCTGACCTTTTTTAGGTAGTTTTGTTTAAAACACCCCACGACCTTTATTAGGAACCTTTCTAGGTAGTTTTGTTTAAGACATATCATGTCCTTTATAGGAACCTTTCTAGGTAGTTTTGTTTAAAACGTATCGCGCCCTTTATAGGAACCTTTATAGGTAGTTTTGTTTAAAACATATCGTGTCCTTTATAGGAACCTTTCTAGGTAGTTTTGTTTAAAACGTTTCATGTCCTTTATAGGAACCTTTCCAGGTAGTTTTGTTTAAAACATATCATTCCCTTTATAGGAACCTTTCCAGGTAGTTTTGTTTAAAACGTATCGTTCCCTTTATAGGAACTTCTCTAGGTAAGTCTTGTTTAAGATATCTCGTATCATATCTAAGAGCCTTTCCAGGTGAGTCTTGTGTAAGACGTATCACACCATTTCCAAAAAACTATTCTAGGTTAGTCCTGTTTAGGACATATCATGCCTTTCTAGGTAGCCTTCTTAAAATGCTTATCCAATCTTTTCTAAGACACACTTCGTTCTTTTAAAGAACTCCTCAGTTAGTCTTCTCCAAGACCTTCTTCCTAAGCATTGTTCAAAGCCTAAGCTTCTTCGCATCAACCGTCGATATACCCTATTCAGGAACCTCTTCATGTAGTCTTATGTAAGACATTACTTCCTCTCTCCTCAGATACAATCAAATGATCCAGGTCTGAAAAGCATATGCTTTAGACAAGTATCCTGTCAAACAACTGGATGGCATCTATAAGCCCATCTCCCACAGAACTCCTTCCCTACGTAAGCAAATTTCAGGGCATTTCAGTGTCCAATCATCTTCTACCTCTTCAGGTTCAAGAATATTGAACAGGGGCAGCTGTCATACCCCAAAATTTGCCTTCCATATTCCATTTACAATAATTCAAAGTTCAAGATTCAATTCCAAAGCCTTGCTCAAACAATCCCAAGATCCACAGTCAACTGATTCAAACCTGAAGGTCAACTACAATCAAAGCATGATTCAAACCTAGGATCATTGGTCAAACATCAAGTATAGAGGTGCATAACCATCATTTGATCAAAGATTGATCATGATTCCATTAATAGAAACTCAGAGATGAATAAATACAAAAAGGTTCAAATTAGGGTTTCTTAGGAGAAAGTCAACTCAACTTTGACTGGGCATAACTTTCACATGGAACATCAAAAATTCCCCACTCAAAGCCTATTTTGAAGAAAATTGGATTCCCTACAACTTTGTCTCTCACAAGCCAGGGCTAGAAATGATTCATTTGAGAGATACAGTGCAAAAGATTACAGGTCATTTTCAGGCATCCTCCAAAAGCAGTTTTTTGTCAAAGAAGATATGATCAAGATAAAAGTTCCAAATGAAAAAATATGTTCCAAAGTGGCTTATATAGGACCTCTTGAGGTTTCCAAAAAGTCTTAGAACTCCCTCATAGCTAAAAAATTGAGTGAGATATGCTTGATCAAAGTTGGATGATTTTTGGAGGCAAAATGTGAAATAAGAAAGGTTCAAATTGGATTTCTTGCAAATAAGCCCATACTTTTATGACTTAAACTTGGCCCACAAGTTATCCAAAACATATGACACGAATTATCTCATTTTATTTGATTTTACACAATTTTATTTTATTTAAAATTGATTTTTAATGATTTAAATAAGTGGGAAATCAAATATTTTGGTAGAAAGTATATTTTGGTGATTTCCAATCAACATTTATGATCAAATATATCTCAATTTTCGTGGCAAACCAATTGGGAAGAGATTGATACAAGTTTGGCCAAAATAGCAAGTTCCCATGGAAGAATAAAATCAAATTTTCAAACTTTGGCAAGATTGGATTCCTAAAGATTTTTGATTGTTTTAAGTGACCTAATTCGTGCCCTATAAATACATAACCTAAAGCACATGAATAGGGGTTGGAACCATTCTGCAGAAGCATACATTCAGAACTCAAATTTTCACCAAGAAAGTGAGTTTCAGTTTTGAAGAACAAAGGTGTTTCAAGGAGGTTTGGGAATTGCAAAAAGTTCACAGGATCATTCTGAAGCTGTGTGGATAGGTGCTCTACATCAATACCCCCAGATAATCCTCCAATTAGCCGTGGTATGTAGTTTCTAAAACATGGTCGATTAGCATGATTCATACACTATTATTGATAATTGACTGCATAATTTGATTGATAAGGATGTGCTGAACGTTTCAGGATTGCTTTCTTTGAGTTTTGGTGTGTGAATCGTATTCGGCCATTGGAGGCCGAGTTAGGGTTCTTGATTTTGATTTGGGGGTTTTCACTAGGGTTAAAATTAGGATAAAACAAGGCTAGCATTAGGATCGTGTGGTATAAACGAAGGGAACCAGGGGGTCACGCCATATTTATTTGCATCTATAGGCTGTTCGCTATTTTTCCAGTTTTGAGGTTGCTACGAAATTTCTCTAGCAGAATCGTAGCTAAATGTGCAGGGTTTGCAGGTCTAGAGATGGAAGATGATGAGTTGTCATCGTCTGGTTTGCCAGTTTAAAAACTCGCGCGCCTTCCCATATGTGTATTTTGACTCTATATTTGTTGTATTAAACGCGCGTGCTGAATGGATAATCGTGTGTGGTCTGTGTAACACCCCATATTTTCTAATTTTAATTTAATCGGAAATTAAATTATTATTTAGAATTATTTGGTATTTTGTTGAATTATTGGAGAATTATGGATTAAGGGCCATTGGGCCGGATGGTGAGATTAGTAGTATGGGGGTGCTAAGTGAGTAAGCCATTACTAATTATTTTATGGTTTCATAAAATAAAGAAAATAAGGAAAAAGTGTCAGAACGTGAAAAATGAGAAGTGGAAGAGAAGAGTTGAGGAACGTAAAGAGGAGCCAAAGAGGAAGAGGACCAAAGATCAAGAATTTGGCTAAGGTAAGGGGGGACTCTTCCAATTATCATCTCTTATCGTGTTTGTCGCACGCTTGCGAAAAACGAACAGAGTCGCCACCAATATATTTATCCCATAAGGGAGAGGAATACCAGGAAACCTAACAAAGGAAGGAACAGGGTCTTGCGACCAGAGAATCTAGGTACGGGAGTCGGTTAGGCGAGGGGAAGGTATTAGCACCCCTCACGCCCATCGTACTCGATGGTATCCACCTATGTTTGTTTCTATCTAAAGGGTGTAAAACTATGTCTATGTCTACATGCGAATGAATGCAAAAGAAATACGGGGAAAAGAAGGAATTATTTACAAGTGTGCTCGTTCAAGCCCCGCGACTTGATGCCTACGTATCCTTTTCAGGAATCAGAGCGCCGTAGTTCGGCTAAAGATTTTCTGTTTCTTTTTGTGTTTTTTAGTTGGGCGGAGTTAACGCTCGCGCTCTTGCATAAGGGGACAGCCTAGGATGCAATGGAGCGGAGATAACAATGCCCTTAAGAAAGGAGAGAAGAGAGAGAGTTTGAGCGTTTCGAGGAAATCCCTTAAGCAAGGGAAACTCGAGTTACTCTTTGGTTGGTATTTTTTAGAAGTTGGGAACTTACGCCTGAATGGTACCCTTAAGCAAGGGAGATCCAAGCACTCGAACATTCCCTTAAGCAAGGGATGTTCAAGCTTCCATTCCCTTTTTAAGAATTTTCACTTTGATTATTAGTGTTTTAAGTATTTTCTTTGTATTTTTTAAAGGGGATTTTATTTGAATATTTTTTAGATGTTTTATGTTGAAAGGGAAAAGAATGAAAAAGGGGAGACTAACCTAATTTCTATGCCTAGAGTTATTGATTTATTCTAATGAGGAAGAAGATATTTTGGTATTTCACAATATGTTGAAAAATATTCACAAAAGAAGAAGAATTGAAATCTAAATTATTCAAGAAAATTATTTCACAAGCAACTTCATTTTTATTCATGTTAGAAACTATTTTCAAGAATTAAACTAAAACTATTTATTTTGTTTATGGTTTATTAGCCAATTCACACTCAAAGAAAACAATTATTAAAAATCAATTAAAAGAAAATATTATTCTAAAATCTAATTGGATGAAAAATGTATTTGTTATTTTTTATTTAAAAAGGAAGAAGGAATTAATTGCAAAAGAATTAAAGAACTCAATTACTAATATTTATTTTTTTTAAAAGCAGGGGGGTGTAACAGTAAAATCAGAATGAACTACAATTAGTTAAATGCAAAACTGGGCCCAAAACGGGGGTGGGAATAGCTGCTGCATTCAGGCCTAGATGCAAGGAAGAGGGGTGGCGCGCTAGTGACTGGGGGTGGAATCCAGAAGGTGTGAGGCCCAGGGCGCAAAGCCCAGTCATATTATTTACTTCATTTTACCATTTATTCTCATTGTTCAGCATTCATTATTACTTATCATGGCTTATAAAACGTGACACTCAAATAAAAGGAAGGAATATCAATTGGTCAAGTGCTTGGATAAGTGGCTAAAAGACAAAAATTTCATGGGCTAATCACGCGTCGACACGCGTCCCCCCAATCATTGAATTAAAACGCCGCTGCAAAGAAGTGGGAGGGAGAGCAAATGGTAGGGTGCCACGAAACATTCTGCATGGAAACAATGAAAAGCTCCGCCGGAGCTGTTAACAGAACAACCATCTTCTCCGGCGGCTTCACCACGTCGGAGATCCCCACTCCGCCCAGAAAACGCCATCAGCAACACCCCTCTGCTCGGATTTTCGCTCTCATCCTAAATCCGGCCTCGGTTTCCACTAATTCGGCCTCTAAAATGGTAACTGAAAGCAATACTCATAGCCCTATCGTGATGGGCAGCCATCGGAGTACACAGTCTAAGCACCAATGTGAGCCACAGTCCATGTATACTAACTAAGCAGACAAACCTACCATGCTCAAAGGAAACCGAGAGCAAATTCAAAAGCTAAAGCATTACACACAGACGTTTTAAACAATCTGAAGCGCATGGCATTATCTATAACTATATGGACCTAGCATGCTTGAGAAGGATTCGGGAGCTTACTTGCTTGGATCTGGATTCAGAGCAAACGAACAAAGAGACCCCCTAGCTTCCTTTCACTCACTTCGTGACTCTTGCTATTATGAGGGTGCCTTAATTTTGGAGCTGGCTGCTGTGTATGATAGAGAGCAAGGAGAGAGAGATGGCCAGGAGGGAGAGAGGAGAAACGAATGGGGGAGGAGAGAGTGAAAGAGAGTAGAGAAGTTAGTGAGAGATTTTGAAGAGAGCAAAATGGCGAAGTGAGAGTGTGTGTGAAGAAATGGTGGCTGCAGCTTCACTTATATATGGCCAATGATTGGTGAGTGATGAGAATTTCTTGGATGTGGGGCTTAGGATGTAGCTTGCAGCATAGCTTTTTGCATTTCTTGAATGTGGGACTTGCTTTGGTGTGTATGTTTGTAGTGAAGGGCTTTACAACACTTAGGGAACAAGTTTACCACATGGAGCAAAGTTCCTTCATGCCTTTTCCATAACTCAGCAATTTGCACGGCTTTATGTGGAAGTGTGTTGTGAGGATTTATCATAGCGATGCTCATGCAAACCCATGCAATATAGGTTGAGCTACCACTTTTAAAGGCGGATATCTCGTGCCATGCTCCATCAATTGACTCACACTTATGCTCAATGGGAAGAGGGGATGGAATACATGAGATTTGCTGTTTGGAAGATCTTGAATTACCATCTAGAAATGGGAGAAAAGTGATCATGAATTCAAGGCATCTTCACTGCGCGCGCACAGCAAGGAACTGGGCTATGCCTATAGTCAGAATATGACTTTGTGAGGGTGACACTTTGAGCCCCTCTATCTTGCTCCTCACTTACTCAATTGTTGTGAACTCTGGATCAATGTAAAGAGGGCATGGTAAGGATTGGCTTAGAATCAAGCTTGTTCAAAATAGTGACTTGTGGAGGAAGAAAAAGGCATTGACATTTGGCACACCATGTGTTTGCTGAAATGCATGCGTGTGCCCTGGGAATCTGCCTTGGCAGCATGCAGGATTTGGCCAGTGTTGAGGCACTACTTTGAAAGCTTGCATCTCACTCAATATTTGTTCAATTGTCCCAATTCTTGTTTCAATGGACAGAGGAGATGGCAAAGAAGAGAATGGTACCAAGTTTAAATTCATGGCCCTTTTGTAGAGCTCAAAAAATGGCTAGAGATTTGGCCTGCCATGTGTTTGTTAAAATGCCAGGTCGTGACCTGGCCCATGACCTGGATTGTGACTTGGATTGAATGAATTTTCAGAAACTTCACACCACTTTAACTCTTCATACAAGCTTCAAATGAAAAAGTGTCCAACTACAAAGTTGTTCTCCTCCATGAGAGGAACAACTTTGATGTTGGAATTTTCTTCAAAAAATGCCATTTGCCACGTGTAAACTAGGGCTGAAGTGGACTGCTCATCAAGGTTCAAAATGCCAAAAAAATTTCTAAGTGTTGGAACTTTTGTCTTTTTGCTATTTTGGCAACTCTTTGTCGAACTCCCGATTTTATCCCTTCTTTGACTTTTCTTGACTGATTTTCCACCAAAAGTCAATATTTGAATAATTCTTCTGATTTTGACCCAAAAGTCAACTGTTCTGATTTTTTCCGACTATTGATGAAATTCCCGATTAAATTCCTCCAGTCAAATCCAGTCAAACAAACACATCCTCCTAGTCAGCATGAGAATTTTTCCACACATAGAAGTCATTCCTGATTGAATGTTGACCAGAAAGTCAACTGGTTGACTTTGGTCAAAGAAACCCTGATTTAAAGAACCGGATGATTTGCAAGCCAGTATCCTTCAACCAATGCCTTGACTTGAGACAGAGAGAAACCCCAATCTAGGAGGACTTCCTTGAACATAGAACCACATGATTATACCTCAGTCTCCTTCTTCTCTGATCAAAATTCTTTGCAACAGAGCTTTTTCTTACTAGCCTTTGAATAGCACCGATGATATGCATGCATGGGTATGGATTATGACCTAGGTGATGTATGTACATGAATGCAAAGCCTAAGCCAGTTAGAAGTTAAAGGGTAGGACAAATTTGGGGTATGACAGCTGCCCCTATTTAATCGTCTTATACTCGAAGGTGAGATTGGCGCCAGCCTCTCGAACATTCGGAGTAGAAGAAGATTAAATACCAGATACCCGAAATTTGTCCCGAGGAGATGGAGTAGTCTTTATTCTTCGTTTTTGTTTTGATATCTGCTGGGGAAAGAGAGGAATTTGTTTCTCTGGTGGATATATTTACAGTGAGTAATTGGAAGAAGGGTGATAGCTTGTAACGTATCTTGAGGTGCCAATACAAGGTTCTTAAAAGATGTGTTATATGAAACAATGACTGGAGGGGAATAGATCTCGTGCGATCTACGACTCAACATCGACTCGACAACAGGAGAGGATCTCGTACGATCTTCAGGACAGACAGGAAAAGATCTCGTGCGATCTATGACTCAACATCGACTCGACAACAGGAGAGGATCTCGTACGATCTTCAGGACAGAAAGGAAAAGATCTCGTGCGATCTATGACTCAACATCGACTCGCCAACAGGAGAGGATCTCGTACGATCTTCAGGACAGAAAGGAAAAGATCTCGTGCGATCTATGACTCAACATCGGGAGAAGACCTCGTACGATCTTCAGGACTGAAAAGGAAAAGATCTCGTGCGATCTATGACTCAACATCAGGAGACATCTGGAGAGGCAAGGGAAGATCTCGTGCGATCTAAGACTCATCATTGGGAGAAGATCTCGTGCGACCTTCAAAATAGGGAGGAAAAGTAGATCTCGTGCGACCTACGACTCAACATCAGGAGAAGATCTCGTACGACCTTCAGGACAAAAGGGGATAGATCTCGTGCGATCTGCGACTCAACATCGGGAGAAGATCTCGTACGACCTTCAGGACAAAAGGGGATAGATCTCGTGCGATCTACGACTCAACATCGACTCGACGACAGGAGGAGGGAAACAAAAAGACATTGTGTCAGACATTTGTCGGGGATTGAGGACACCTCGTATCGGCACCGCAGCTTAACAGTGTTTGTGATATGATAGCAGATATCAGGTGAAGTTTGTAAGGGTAACAACTTTGGTAGGATGGGTCATCGTTCTGATTCAACATTGACTCCTATTATCCGGCTTACGCTCTGTATGCATGTTTGAGTTTAATGGCGTAATGATCCACTGTAATGGATATGCTACGCTTTTGAGGATGCAATGCTGTATGCAATGGATTCTATATGCAAAGAGTGCCAAGTAAAGGCCCTGGTGGAACAGAAGAGTAGGATCATTGGGTTCCGTTGCCTGTGATCTTGAGACGCCATTGTGGGTGGGCGTTGGAAACCTCATAGTGCCAAAGATTATTGGCAACTGTGTGGAGGATTAGAACATAACTCTGTTGGGGAGGAAGTGACTTTGCTTGACTTTCCTTATGTCATACCCCAAAATTTGCCCATGCTATTTTTCATACACAAAACCAAATCAAAACACAAAGCTCCAAAACACAGTCTCCCACACAAAAGCTCTGAACTAGGGTTTGATTAATTCGATGGAAAATCATTGAATCAATGGCTCAAGATGGTTCCATAGGGTCACCAACATCCCAAAGTATCTCCATATAAAGTTTCAAGTCAAACAGAGCAAATTTAGTCCCTCAAATCCTGATTAGGTCAACAGTCGACTCTCAAGGGCAAAACAGTCATTTCAAGTCAAAATATAGTCAAAGTTCAAGATATTTGGTCAACAAACATCCTCATAACCCTAAAATCATCATTTGATCAAGGGTTGATCATGATGATGCAAGGAAAGATCAGAGAAGTCAAATGCCAAGAGTTACTATTTTGGGCATGAACTAAAAAGGTCAACCAAACTTCGAAAATTCACCAAATATTCATACTTCATCAGAAAAATTCCCACCAAAGCTCATTTTGAAGAGAATTCATTCCTCTATCCAATGGTCCAAGAATCAGAGCCCATAGGTCAATGGTTTAAGAGATATGGCTTCATACATTACAGGTCCTTTTCATAAGTCAACAAAAAGGCACTTTCATCAAAAGGTCATAAAATGAGAATGAAAAAAGATTTTGACATGGAACCAAAGACATGGGTTAGAGGACTCTCCAAGGTTTCTGAAAAGTCCTAGAACACTTCCATATCCCAAAAATTGAGGGAGATAGACCTTGTCAAAGTTGGGCTATTTCGGAGGGGAAAATGTGAAAGATTTTGAATATTTTTGCAAAGGGGCCTAAGATATTTTCATTCAACCTTGATCCACAAGTCATTTAAAGCCCAATAATCAATTTCCACGAATTTACTTGAATTATGTGATTTATTGTGATTTTTTATTCATATTAAAAAGAATTTAAAATCAAAATAAATCATATAATTGCAAAAACTTGATTTGATTCTATTATTAACCATTTCCAATCACCAATTAAATCATATATTCAGTAAAAATTCGTGCAAAACAAATTGGTAAGGAAAAGATTGAATATTGGACATATTTAGAAAGATTTACAAATCAAATTTTCTCAAATTACCAATCAAAGATTCAAGAGGATTTCTCTCAAAATTGTTGACCTAAACTATTCTATTATATAAGGGTAACTATTGCAGACCCCTAGGGTTAGAGATTGCTGCAGCTAGAGAATCCTGACCCGAGCCAAAAAGTGCAAGAAAAAACTCAAACTACAATTCTTGGTTATAAGGGAATTGAAGGCTTCTAATTGATCCGGATCGATTCTCTGAACATCACTAAACGATTCCCAATCGTTTTCGAGTCACAAAACCACGCGAATCAAGCACTGTAAGTCGTTCTTAACCGAATTATAAATCCATTCGATTCTCTGTATCCATGCATCCATTCATGAAACCAATGGCATATTCGTGTTTAGAATGATGTGTTTAATATTTCTGGAAAGTTTGGTACACCATAATGCAGTTATGGATCGATTGCCATGTTAGGGTTTGCACCCTCGAATTGGGGCTTTTTTCTGTAGGTAAAATTACGCTTAATCGATGCCATATTCATGTTCGCGAGGTCCAGAGGATTCAAAAGGTGTAGGTGCGCCAAATTTTTGTGCTGGTTTGGTCGTATTCGTTATTTTTCGCAGGTGTTAAAAGTGGAGTTTTTATAGCGCTTGTGTAATAAGCGTTGTGAAAGAACCAGTTTCAGAAATCAGGGGAAGAAGACGAAGCGTGTCAAGCTTCCATTGGTGGGATTCAAATTTCCCGCCCACGCCAGACTGTGGAAGGCCCTTGGATCCGGTGCGTTATGAAACACGCACTATGGTGCTCCCTCGTCATCTGAACCGTCCGATTGCTTTCCAGATCCATCCAGCGTTCCAGGCTTGCAGATCCACCAAGGATTCCCACGCATGTGCCACACGCGATCCCAGCTAAGTTTTTTTCAATTCTTTTTTATTTTTATTATATAATATGCTTTATTTTTATTTATATATATATATATATATATACTTTTTTTGCAATCAATTAAATTTTATTTTATATACATAAATAATATGTTTTTTTATAAAAAAAATTATTTTCTTATTTAGTTAATAAAAACATTTATTATATATTTTAAATGTAAATAAATATTAAAATTGGTTCAATTATCTAAATACTTCTAAAAATTCATTTTTTACTCATTAAAATTCACAAAAATTCCAAAAAATATATTTCGCATCCGATTTTATTTTTCGACTCGATTTAATTAATTAGGTCATTAGACCAATAATTAATTAAATTATTTATTTTCCTTTATTCAACTTCGTACCCCAATTAGGGTTCACGAAGAATAAGCCATACACTGATTTTATTTTATTTTCTTTTCTATGCATCATCAGGGTTAGCAACAGGATTCTCCCGAAGGCGCGCCTTCAACAAACCTCAAAGATAAGTGTTCTATTCTGTTTAATTTTAATTATACTTAAATTAATTTACTTTTAGGGTTTGCTTTGCCTTCACCTATTTTCTGCCTTGTTTCAGGGTCAATCCTAAAGGCGCCTAACAACCATATCAGATCAAATTCGAATCAAAGCTAAGTATTCCCTATTTATTCATTATTAGTTTATTTCTCTTTCATTTTATTTACGTTAACCCTGATTATCTTCGAATTAATAATACACTCACGCCTTGTTCCTTGTCTGTTCTAATGATCAGAGTCAATGTTTCTGATAAACCCTTGCCCTCAACCCTGTCAGGCAAACACCAAAGCTAAGTACACTCTCTCTGTTTTACCTTTATTTCATTATTTTATTTTTCTTAATTAATGAAGTCTGCCCTCGAACCGATTATGCACTCACCTTCAATTTTCTGTTTCTTCTTTTTTGTCAGGTTTATCAATTGTCAAAGCTACGTTACTGGTAACCCTGTCTTAATATTTTCTCTGTTTTATTATTACTTGTGTCAACCCTGATAAGGGATCCGCTGGTTACAAATCCCCTCTCCTCCGCTGGTTTCATTTTCCCCCTTCCCCTTTATTGCTTTATATTATTATGTACTGCGTGGTTAGTAATTTAGGGAGTGCAAGATTGTAATTAACCTAGAATCACTAATTTACAAGATAATATAATTTGAATTGAATCACGTGATTGATGCACACACGCACGCTTTTTGGGTAACCCTCTCTGTTGCCTGTTGCCTGTTGCCTTGTTGCCTGTTGCCTTTGTGTTTTTGCAGAATAAGCCACGTCCCTCGAATTCAAGGATACCTCAGTCATGTTGCCTCGATAAAAAGGTCACGACCCTAATGATGCTGCCTTCGATACACAAATGACCTCGACCCTCGGATGTTGCCTACGAACAAAGGCTGAGGTATCTTCTGGCTGCCTACGAAAATGGCTTATTCTGATCCTTGCCTTAGACTACCTGCCCTTCTATGGCATGGGACAGTCTTATGGCAAAGGATGCTTCGATGACCCTTCAACCTCCAAACGAAAGGCTTCCTGCCCTCTTATGGCAAGGATAGACCCTTTCATTCCGAAAGGCAAAAAGAGACCTATCATCTGAGTTTAAGGTAATTGCCCCTAATTGCCTTGCAATGCTCAAACCTTTTTATTATATTCTTTCTCATAATTTTTCAAAAGGGCAACGCTTATTCACAAGCTAAAGTCCCTATCTTTTTCATCTACTTTTTCTAAACAAACGAGCAAGCAAAGCAATTAAGAGCCCATGGAAAACCATGGATGCAAAGGGTGCCTTACACCTTCCCTTTGCATAAATTATCCCCCGAACTTAGATTTCTTTAAAAAGGTTTTTTCTGTTTCTTTTTGCCTTTCTGATTTAGTTTGGATAAAATAAAAGTCGGTGGCGACTCTTGCTTAACCGCGACATTTCGATCGATAAAAAGTCAGTTCACCGTATGACAGAACTGGCGACTCTGCTGGGGAAATTTCGATTAAGAGGGGTTACCTTAAAAGTTTAGGATTCACTTAAATGTTTTCTACTGCTTGTGTTGCTTGCTTTACTTTTGCAGGGCTGTTTTGGGTATTCTGTTGTGTGAAAGATCCTAACCCGGATCTGAGTACCTTAGGTATGTGGCATGAGACCAGGGAGGCTGTACGACATGTATCGTTACGGTTGAACTGGTGGCCACCGTTAGTGTGACACTTTGGTTTGTCCTGATGGCCCTTGAATTTGATCGAGGAGACATTTGGCTACCGCGTGGTGTCATGAGCACTAATTCGCCCTTAGAACCTTAGTCAAACTTGACTTTGGCTTATAAGAAGTAGCGAGATGGCTGGCTTCGGATTCCCGACTGAAGCCGGTTGATACTCGATGCTACACTCATTGAGATTGGACTCAAGGGATGCTTTTGGCTGGCCGATTGAGTGCTATGTTGAGACAATGCCCACGAGAAAGATCAGGGATATGAGCACCATAGAACCTGGTTACTTTTTAGGACAGGTTGAACCAACTAAACGAAAGGAAGAAGGGTATATACCTATGAACTTCATGCAAGCCTACCCTTAAGGCAATTGTGTGACTTGTTTGTGTTTGTTAATTACTTGGCATCATAACATCATAACATCATGACATATCATATCCACTAACAAATTTCAAGGACCGAGAAATTTATATTTACACTGTTTTGTAGGACATGGCTTTTTCTACCAGAGATTATGTACGACTCAACTTTGTAGGGATACCTTCTGAACTTAAGGAGCTCGCCTTGGAAGTCCCTGGAGACTCTAAGTTTGCTGAAAGACATGGTTATCTTCTTCGACTGGTCACCTCTCAATTTGAAGAAGATATGATGAGAGTCTTATGCCAATTCTTTGATCCCGAACATCATTGCTTCACTTTTCCGGATTATCAGTTGGTACCTACTTTGGAGGAGTTCTCAAACTTACTTGGTGTACCTATATCTAAGCATCTGCCCTTTACTGGATTGGAAAGCACTCCGAAACTCGAGACTATTGCTGCTGCACTTCACCTAAAGAGATCAGACATCGCCTCCAACTGGGACACCAAGAATGGAGTAGAAGGTCTCTCAGCCAAATTCTTATTTGGAAAAGCTCGACAATTTCTGAAGGCCATGAGCTACCATGCTTTTGAAGATGTTTTGGCTTTATTAATATATAGTTTGGTTTTGTTTCCTAATCCTGATCAATTTATTGATGTGCACGCAATCAAGATTTTTCTGACTCACAACCCCGTGCCTACACTACTTGGAGATATTCTACATTCCCTTCACTCTCGTATCATGAAGAAGCGAGGGACTCTTATGTGTTGCACACCCTTGCTGGCTAGGTGGTTTATTTCGCACCTTCCACGCTCAGTAGTCAGAAACGATCAAAAGATGCAATGGTCTCGAAGAATCATGTCACTTTCTCACTCAGATATCCGTTGGCACGTTATGTCTCAAGAGTACGTCACTATCATCGATCATTGTGGGAAATTCCCTAATGTGCCTCTCCTTGGCATTAGAGGAGGAATCACCTACAATCCTTCATTAGCCCTACGACAATTTGGTTATGCTCGAAGGGATGGTCCTCATCACTTGCTCATTGAAGGGGTTGTTTTCAACTATGAAGAAGATGTTCGTAATCAACGCCAAGAGTTCATACGCGCTTGGAACAAGGTGTACAGGGTGGATAGCAAAAGTTGGGGGCAAAAGAACTCCCTTCCCTCGGAACCTTATCTTAGATGGGTACGCACTCGCGCTCAACGCTTTGTCATGCCATATCCTTATGTTAGACCTGTGATTGTTGAACCTGAATGTGAAGAAAAAGGTTCCTTTGGTTGTTCTCCATCCAGACATGCCCACTGATATAGAAGAACTACAAAAGTCATGGGTCCAATTGAAAGAAGAAAGGGATACTTTTGAGGCTCATTTCCGCGCCAAAGAGAAACAAGTGTTAGAACTCACAAGGCTACTTCAAGCAGAACAGAACGTCAACAACTTCATCGGATCAAAGAGGAAGCGTCCATGGGAAGCTTGAAAAAATTCTAGTTTATTGTTATTATTATTCCTAGTTGTTTACATATTTATTTTTGTAAGCCAAAATGGAAAAGAACCATAAACTAAAGTACAATTTAATTATTATTATTATTATTAACAAAGCTTGTTCTTTCTTCCTTGTTTAAAGTAAATTTAAATTTTAAAGTCCTTGAAAACATTGCATATGCATAATCATATCATTCATAAAACATCGCATCACAGGTTTCATAAAAACAAATGCCTCATCTTTCCGCTGTTTATTTCAGTAAGAAAGATGGATCTCGAACAATCTGTCAAAAATCTTCAGGCTCAGAATAACCAATTCCAAAAAGTAATCTTTCACTTGGCCAAGGGGCAAGAAGAATTGAAGGCACTTCTGATCGAGAAGGAGAAGAATCAATATAAGTATCAAGGTGGTCAAGATAATCAGAGATCCAAGCCTAAGCGGTCATTTACTCCATTACATATGCCGCTGTCTCAAGCTCTGCAACAACTGCTACGTCAGAACTTGATAACTCTATTGCCTCCATATTCACTTCCCACTAATCCCGCTCCTGGGTACAAGTACCAGGCAAGATGTGCTTATCATTCAAACAGTCCCGGTCATGATACAGAGGATTGCGGACCGTTGAAGCACAGGATCCAAGACCTCATTGATTGCAAGATCATTGACTTCAATTCACCTAAGAAACCTCATATGACCAGTACTGAGTACAATCGGAAAGGTCACAATGAACCCAACCAATCTGTGGGGACAATTCTGACCTTTACACCAGTTCCACAACAAGGACACAAGTCAGATACATCCAAGCGCCAATTCGCAAAGATCAATATAACTCTGGCCGAAGCGTTGCAACAATTGCTGAAGAAAGGGCTAATCACTTTGAAGGACCCTCCGAGGAATCCTAGTACTTCCTCTTCACGTTATAATCCTAATGCAAGGTGTGCGTATCACTCTGATAGTCCTGGACATGACACTAATAACTGCTGGACACTGAAGAATAAGATCCAAGACTTAATCGATGACAAGACCATTAACTGCCACTCTCCCGAGAAACCTCACACTATGTACGACCAGAAAGATCATGATGAACATAACCAATCTATGGGGACAGTTCTGACCTCTACACTAGCGCCGCAACAAAGACGCAAGTCAGATACATCTAAACGTCAGTTTACAAAGATCAACATGTCACTGGCTCAGGCATTACAACATTTGCTGAGAGAGAACTTGATTACTTTAAGGGATCCTCCTGTAAAGCCTAACACTTCCGCCCCTAACTACAAGCCCAATGCGAGGTGCGCATATCACTCCAATAGCCCTGGGCATGATACGAATGACTGTTGGCCATTGAAGAACAAGATCCAAGACATGATTGATGCTGGTGAAATCAAATTCTATCATCCCAAGACTCCTGTGGTGATCACCGCTCCTATGCCTAATCACGACAAGACTGATTAATGTCTAGAAGGATGAACTTTTTAGATCATTAGATTTACTTTCATTTGCAATTTCTATTCTGTTTATTTAAACATTCGAATTATGATAGACATTATCTGTTTTAATAATCATCATCAGTGCATTGCATATGTTTGTCTTGAATAAATTATTTCGCTATCACTCATTTTAAATCGCGTATTTACTTTGCATGTGTTTTATGTTTATTCAACTCTTGCTAAACCGTAAGCCTTTTGAGGGAGGATGACGAAAACGGTACCGCAACCTCATACAGTATGCTTTTGAATGGACTATGTTGACGATGTACAGGCATTATTTCAATTCCTAAACAGTGGAGAAATAAGGATGTTAATCCCTCGTCAACCCCCTTGAGCCTAAGAGGTAGAAGTTTCTTTTTTGAACTAAAACCCTTTATCATAACCTGGGGCAGGGTAGTTCTCAGTTAATTTGGCTGTGCATTCTATTTTAAGAGAATCATTCAGTACACCTTTCAACAAAGGTTTCAATCATAAACGTTCAACCACACACATCAAAGAAGTGTTGGAGACACCAATCAAAAGACAATGACGGTTCATCAATCATCAAACAAGGCAGTCAATAGCTTTCAAAAAGAAAAAAAATGAAAAAACATATATACAATGAAAAGCCTGCTAAGTCAAAAAGAAGACTTAGGCAAAAAATCAGGGCATCCCAACCGACTGTAATCTCAGAAATAAACAGTTCAGGCAAAAGTTAGGGATATAAAAAAATGAAAAAAAAAAAGAAGAAGTGAACAAATTCCTTAACAACACAATGTTGTGACTACCGAAAGAAGTGACTGCCATCTCAAAAGTTCTCTTTGTTTGCGAACCATCAACATTATCAAAGGTACAAATCTAAAAGTCTCTTGGAACCTGAATGCGTAAGTTGAATTAACTGAGCTTAAGACTGAAGATCATCACGAAGAGGGGTGGGTACAATCAAATTTTGAGCCTTTATCCTTTGTTTCTTAAAACCGTGAACCAAGCCACGTTACAACCCTTGAAAGTCCTAACTGAAGCATGGTTAATTCGAAAGCATACTGTCACGACAAAGGTATCCTGACTCCTTAAGGTTTACCACAAATGCCGAGTTGATATCACGTTTTTACAAACATCACATTGTTACAAATATCATGTTTTTACAAATATCACGCCTTTACATCTCTTGTTTTAACGTTTTTCAAACACTCAAGACAAACGTATGCATTGCATCTCATGAATTCATTATTAAACATATTTTGCTACATAATTTCGAATGTTAGTATCAGGAATAATTTGCACATGGTACAACTAATGACTAAAAGTTATCCCGACAGACAAAATCACTTCAGAAGCAATGTCTCTTATATGTACAAGGGGGCATGGCACGTTTTGCCCAATCAATCTGGGGCAATCAAGTCAAGATTCCAACAATCTCTCAAAAGCCAAACAGTCAGGGGCATCATCCTAAGTTTACGATTACTAGGGGCATGTCGCCTACAATATACACTTCATAAAGTCCTCGCGAGGTGAATCTCTAGCGGGGGAAAATCTATGAAAGTCCAGTTCGACATCTTGATCAATACTTAGTGGTGTGTCCTAATCAAATCCAGGAATGGTAGTTACTATAATACTAGGGGCAACTTTCACCCATGTCTCCCCACAGAGCCGGGTTCACAAGATCATATCCCCACAGAGTAATCATTAAGAAGATATCTTCAAACGCTCTCGACAAAGACATGGCTCCCCAACAGAGTTTACATCTTCAACACTGTCGCTCTTCTCCAACATGATTTATCAATATCTTTATCACCAATAAGGGAACATCAAGTCACTGATCATCTCCAAGCAGAAATCATAAATTCCCAGCTGAGCATCTTCAAGACAAGATCAGACAGTACAATTACAAGGACATAAAGATCTACTTTCTTAATCAAAGACAACATAAATCATATTCACATATCATATGTCATAAACATATTCATACATTGCATACATTACCTCATAATGAACTCATACATAACATGCAAAAGCTCTCATTTATTTTGAGGGATTCATTACATAACCCATGCATCATGACATTGCATAAAGATTAACCTTACCTTTTTCAGAATACAGGTACCGACAAATGAACGAAATCTCCAACTTTCCAAGATCTAATTCAGCTACTACGAATGGTACTGACACGATCAATGCTCGAAGATCTAATTCATTTACCACGAACGGTAATGACACGATCACTTTCAAAGTCTAATTCAGCTACTACGAACAGTACTGACACGACAAAAGATCTAATTCGGTTACTACGAACGGTACTGACACGGTCAACTCTCAGAGATCTAATTCTATCATCACGAACGGTGTAGACACGGTCACTGACCTTCTCAGTCTAATTCAGCTACTACGAACGGTACTGACACGACAGAAGATCTAATTCAGATACTACGAACGGTACTGACACGATCAAATTTCAGAGGTCTAATTCTATCATCACGAACGGTGTAGACACGGTCACTGGCCTTCCCAGTCTAATTCAGTCACTACAAACGGTGCTGACACGACAAGAGAATCTAATTCTATCATCACGAACGATGAAGACACGATTATCTCCTCAGATCTAATTCTATCATCACGAACGATGAAGACACGATCATCTTTCCAAGATCTAATTCAAGTATCACGAACGATACTGACACGATCAATTCCAAAAGGATCTAATTCATCTACCACGAACGGTAATGACACGGTCAACGCGCAAACAACATCTCCTCAAAATTCAACTACCAGATGGCATCCACAAGCCCATCTCCGACAAAAGTCCCTACTTCAAATAGGGCAAATTTCTTGGTATTCTTATGTTCAATCATCTTCCACCTTCAGATACCGACTGGCGCGCACACCACTCTACATCTTCAGGTTTAAGATAATTGAACAGGGGCAGCTGTCATACCCCAAAATTTGCCCATGCTATTTTTCATACACAAAACCAAATCAAAACACAAAGCTCCAAAACACAGTCTCCCACACAGAAGCTCTGAACTAGGGTTTGATTAATTCGATGGAAAATCATTGAATCAATGGCTCAAGATGGTTCCATAGGGTCACCAACATCCCAAAGTATCTCCATATAAAGTTTCAAGTCAAACAGAGCAAATTTAGTCCCTCAAATCCTGATTAGGTCAACAGTCGACTCTCAAGGGCAAAACAGTCATTTCAAGTCAAAATATAGTCAAAGTTCAAGATATTTGGTCAACAAACATCCTCATAACCCTAAAATCATCATTTGATCAAGGGTTGATCATGATGATGCAAGGAAAGATCAGAGAAGTCAAATGCCAAGAGTTACTATTTTGGGCATGAACTAAAAAGGTCAACCAAACTTCGAAAATTCACCAAATATTCATACTTCATCAGAAAAATTCCCACCAAAGCTCATTTTGAAGAGAATTCATTCCTCTATCCAATGGTCCAAGAATCAGAGCCCATAGGTCAATGGTTTAAGAGATATGGCTTCATACATTACAGGTCCTTTTCATAAGTCAACAAAAAGGCACTTTCATCAAAAGGTCATAAAATGAGAATGAAAAAAGATTTTGACATGGAACCAAAGACATGGGTTAGAGGACTCTCCAAGGTTTCTGAAAAGTCCTAGAACACTTCCATATCCCAAAAATTGAGGGAGATAGACCTTGTCAAAGTTGGGCTATTTCGGAGGGGAAAATGTGAAAGATTTTGAATATTTTTGCAAAGGGGCCTAAGATATTTTCATTCAACCTTGATCCACAAGTCATTTAAAGCCCAATAATCAATTTCCACGAATTTACTTGAATTATGTGATTTATTGTGATTTTTTATTCATATTAAAAAGAATTTAAAATCAAAATAAATCATATAATTGCAAAAACTTGATTTGATTCTATTATTAACCATTTCCAATCACCAATTAAATCATATATTCAGTAAAAATTCGTGCAAAACAAATTGGTAAGGAAAAGATTGAATATTGGACATATTTAGAAAGATTTACAAATCAAATTTTCTCAAATTACCAATCAAAGATTCAAGAGGATTTCTCTCAAAATTGTTGACCTAAACTATTCTATTATATAAGGGTAACTATTGCAGACCCCTAGGGTTAGAGATTGCTGCAGCTAGAGAATCCTGACCCGAGCCAAAAAGTGCAAGAAAAAACTCAAACTACAATTCTTGGTTATAAGGGAATTGAAGGCTTCTAATTGATCCGGATCGATTCTCTGAACATCACTAAACGATTCCCAATCGTTTTCGAGTCACAAAACCACGCGAATCAAGCACTGTAAGTCGTTCTTAACCGAATTATAAATCCATTCGATTCTCTGTATCCATGCATCCATTCATGAAACCAATGGCATATTCGTGTTTAGAATGATGTGTTTAATATTTCTGGAAAGTTTGGTACACCATAATGCAGTTATGGATCGATTGCCATGTTAGGGTTTGCACCCTCGAATTGGGGCTTTTTTCTGTAGGTAAAATTACGCTTAATCGATGCCATATTCATGTTCGCGAGGTCCAGAGGATTCAAAAGGTGTAGGTGCGCCAAATTTTTGTGCTGGTTTGGTCGTATTCGTTATTTTTCGCAGGTGTTAAAAGTGGAGTTTTTATAGCGCTTGTGTAATAAGCGCTGTGAAAGAACCAGTTTCAGAAATCAGGGGAAGAAGACGAAGCGTGTCAAGCTTCCATTGGTGGGATTCAAATTTCCCGCCCACGCCAGACTGTGGAAGGCCCTTGGATCCGGTGCGTTATGAAACACGCACTATGGTGCTCCCTCGTCATCTGAACCGTCCGATTGCTTTCCAGATCCATCCAGCGTTCCAGGCTTGCAGATCCACCAAGGATTCCCACGCATGTGCCACACGCGATCCCAGCTAAGTTTTTTTCAATTCTTTTTTATTTTTATTATATAATATGCTTTATTTTTATTTATATATATATATATATACTTTTTTTGCAATCAATTAAATTTTATTTTATATACATAAATAATATGTTTTTTTATAAAAAAAATTATTTTCTTATTTAGTTAATAAAAACATTTATTATATATTTTAAATGTAAATAAATATTAAAATTGGTTCAATTATCTAAATACTTCTAAAAATTCATTTTTTACTCATTAAAATTCACAAAAATTCCAAAAAATATATTTCGCATCCGATTTTATTTTTCGACTCGATTTAATTAATTAGGTCATTAGACCAATAATTAATTAAATTATTTATTTTCCTTTATTCAACTTCGTACCCCAATTAGGGTTCACGAAGAATAAGCCATACACTGATTTTATTTTATTTTCTTTTCTATGCATCATCAGGGTTAGCAACAGGATTCTCCCGAAGGCGCGCCTTCAACAAACCTCAAAGATAAGTGTTCTATTCTGTTTAATTTTAATTATACTTAAATTAATTTACTTTTAGGGTTTGCTTTGCCTTCACCTATTTTCTGCCTTGTTTCAGGGTCAATCCTAAAGGCGCCTAACAACCATATCAGATCAAATTCGAATCAAAGCTAAGTATTCCCTATTTATTCATTATTAGTTTATTTCTCTTTCATTTTATTTACGTTAACCCTGATTATCTTCGAATTAATAATACACTCACGCCTTGTTCCTTGTCTGTTCTAATGATCAGAGTCAATGTTTCTGATAAACCCTTGCCCTCAACCCTGTCAGGCAAACACCAAAGCTAAGTACACTCTCTCTGTTTTACCTTTATTTCATTATTTTATTTTTCTTAATTAATGAAGTCTGCCCTCGAACCGATTATGCACTCACCTTCAATTTTCTGTTTCTTCTTTTTTGTCAGGTTTATCAATTGTCAAAGCTACGTTACTGGTAACCCTGTCTTAATATTTTCTCTGTTTTATTATTACTTGTGTCAACCCTGATAAGGGATCCGCTGGTTACAAATCCCCTCTCCTCCGCTGGTTTCATTTTCCCCCTTCCCCTTTATTGCTTTATATTATTATGTACTGCGTGGTTAGTAATTTAGGGAGTGCAAGATTGTAATTAACCTAGAATCACTAATTTACAAGATAATATAATTTGAATTGAATCACGTGATTGATGCACACACGCACGCTTTTTGGGTAACCCTCTCTGTTGCCTGTTGCCTGTTGCCTTGTTGCCTGTTGCCTTTGTGTTTTTGCAGAATAAGCCACGTCCCTCGAATTCAAGGATACCTCAGTCATGTTGCCTCGATAAAAAGGTCACGACCCTAATGATGCTGCCTTCGATACACAAATGACCTCGACCCTCGGATGTTGCCTACGAACAAAGGCTGAGGTATCTTCTGGCTGCCTACGAAAATGGCTTATTCTGATCCTTGCCTTAGACTACCTGCCCTTCTATGGCATGGGACAGTCTTATGGCAAAGGATGCTTCGATGACCCTTCAACCTCCAAACGAAAGGCTTCCTGCCCTCTTATGGCAAGGATAGACCCTTTCATTCCGAAAGGCAAAAAGAGACCTATCATCTGAGTTTAAGGTAATTGCCCCTAATTGCCTTGCAATGCTCAAACCTTTTTATTATATTCTTTCTCATAATTTTTCAAAAGGGCAACGCTTATTCACAAGCTAAAGTCCCTATCTTTTTCATCTACTTTTTCTAAACAAACGAGCAAGCAAAGCAATTAAGAGCCCATGGAAAACCATGGATGCAAAGGGTGCCTTACACCTTCCCTTTGCATAAATTATCCCCCGAACTTAGATTTCTTTAAAAAGGTTTTTTCTGTTTCTTTTTGCCTTTCTGATTTAGTTTGGATAAAATAAAAGTCGGTGGCGACTCTTGCTTAACCGCGACATTTCGATCGATAAAAAGTCAGTTCACCGTATGACAGAACTGGCGACTCTGCTGGGGAAATTTCGATTAAGAGGGGTTACCTTAAAAGTTTAGGATTCACTTAAATGTTTTCTACTGCTTGTGTTGCTTGCTTTACTTTTGCAGGGCTGTTTTGGGTATTCTGTTGTGTGAAAGATCCTAACCCGGATCTGAGTACCTTAGGTATGTGGCATGAGACCAGGGAGGCTGTACGACATGTATCGTTACGGTTGAACTGGTGGCCACCGTTAGTGTGACACTTTGGTTTGTCCTGATGGCCCTTGAATTTGATCGAGGAGACATTTGGCTACCGCGTGGTGTCATGAGCACTAATTCGCCCTTAGAACCTTAGTCAAACTTGACTTTGGCTTATAAGAAGTAGCGAGATGGCTGGCTTCGGATTCCCGACTGAAGCCGGTTGATACTCGATGCTACACTCATTGAGATTGGACTCAAGGGATGCTTTTGGCTGGCCGATTGAGTGCTATGTTGAGACAATGCCCACGAGAAAGATCAGGGATATGAGCACCATAGAACCTGGTTACTTTTTAGGACAGGTTGAACCAACTAAACGAAAGGAAGAAGGGTATATACCTATGAACTTCATGCAAGCCTACCCTTAAGGCAATTGTGTGACTTGTTTGTGTTTGTTAATTACTTGGCATCATAACATCATAACATCATGACATATCATATCCACTAACAAATTTCAAGGACCGAGAAATTTATATTTACACTGTTTTGTAGGACATGGCTTTTTCTACCAGAGATTATGTACGACTCAACTTTGTAGGGATACCTTCTGAACTTAAGGAGCTCGCCTTGGAAGTCCCTGGAGACTCTAAGTTTGCTGAAAGACATGGTTATCTTCTTCGACTGGTCACCTCTCAATTTGAAGAAGATATGATGAGAGTCTTATGCCAATTCTTTGATCCCGAACATCATTGCTTCACTTTTCCGGATTATCAGTTGGTACCTACTTTGGAGGAGTTCTCAAACTTACTTGGTGTACCTATATCTAAGCATCTGCCCTTTACTGGATTGGAAAGCACTCCGAAACTCGAGACTATTGCTGCTGCACTTCACCTAAAGAGATCAGACATCGCCTCCAACTGGGACACCAAGAATGGAGTAGAAGGTCTCTCAGCCAAATTCTTATTTGGAAAAGCTCGACAATTTCTGAAGGCCATGAGCTACCATGCTTTTGAAGATGTTTTGGCTTTATTAATATATAGTTTGGTTTTGTTTCCTAATCCTGATCAATTTATTGATGTGCACGCAATCAAGATTTTTCTGACTCACAACCCCGTGCCTACACTACTTGGAGATATTCTACATTCCCTTCACTCTCGTATCATGAAGAAGCGAGGGACTCTTATGTGTTGCACACCCTTGCTGGCTAGGTGGTTTATTTCGCACCTTCCACGCTCAGTAGTCAGAAACGATCAAAAGATGCAATGGTCTCGAAGAATCATGTCACTTTCTCACTCAGATATCCGTTGGCACGTTATGTCTCAAGAGTACGTCACTATCATCGATCATTGTGGGAAATTCCCTAATGTGCCTCTCCTTGGCATTAGAGGAGGAATCACCTACAATCCTTCATTAGCCCTACGACAATTTGGTTATGCTCGAAGGGATGGTCCTCATCACTTGCTCATTGAAGGGGTTGTTTTCAACTATGAAGAAGATGTTCGTAATCAACGCCAAGAGTTCATACGCGCTTGGAACAAGGTGTACAGGGTGGATAGCAAAAGTTGGGGGCAAAAGAACTCCCTTCCCTCGGAACCTTATCTTAGATGGGTACGCACTCGCGCTCAACGCTTTGTCATGCCATATCCTTATGTTAGACCTGTGATTGTTGAACCTGAATGTGAAGAAAAAGGTTCCTTTGGTTGTTCTCCATCCAGACATGCCCACTGATATAGAAGAACTACAAAAGTCATGGGTCCAATTGAAAGAAGAAAGGGATACTTTTGAGGCTCATTTCCGCGCCAAAGAGAAACAAGTGTTAGAACTCACAAGGCTACTTCAAGCAGAACAGAACGTCAACAACTTCATCGGATCAAAGAGGAAGCGTCCATGGGAAGCTTGAAAAAATTCTAGTTTATTGTTATTATTATTCCTAGTTGTTTACATATTTATTTTTGTAAGCCAAAATGGAAAAGAACCATAAACTAAAGTACAATTTAATTATTATTATTATTATTAACAAAGCTTGTTCTTTCTTCCTTGTTTAAAGTAAATTTAAATTTTAAAGTCCTTGAAAACATTGCATATGCATAATCATATCATTCATAAAACATCGCATCACAGGTTTCATAAAAACAAATGCCTCATCTTTCCGCTGTTTATTTCAGTAAGAAAGATGGATCTCGAACAATCTGTCAAAAATCTTCAGGCTCAGAATAACCAATTCCAAAAAGTAATCTTTCACTTGGCCAAGGGGCAAGAAGAATTGAAGGCACTTCTGATCGAGAAGGAGAAGAATCAATATAAGTATCAAGGTGGTCAAGATAATCAGAGATCCAAGCCTAAGCGGTCATTTACTCCATTACATATGCCGCTGTCTCAAGCTCTGCAACAACTGCTACGTCAGAACTTGATAACTCTATTGCCTCCATATTCACTTCCCACTAATCCCGCTCCTGGGTACAAGTACCAGGCAAGATGTGCTTATCATTCAAACAGTCCCGGTCATGATACAGAGGATTGCGGACCGTTGAAGCACAGGATCCAAGACCTCATTGATTGCAAGATCATTGACTTCAATTCACCTAAGAAACCTCATATGACCAGTACTGAGTACAATCGGAAAGGTCACAATGAACCCAACCAATCTGTGGGGACAATTCTGACCTTTACACCAGTTCCACAACAAGGACACAAGTCAGATACATCCAAGCGCCAATTCGCAAAGATCAATATAACTCTGGCCGAAGCGTTGCAACAATTGCTGAAGAAAGGGCTAATCACTTTGAAGGACCCTCCGAGGAATCCTAGTACTTCCTCTTCACGTTATAATCCTAATGCAAGGTGTGCGTATCACTCTGATAGTCCTGGACATGACACTAATAACTGCTGGACACTGAAGAATAAGATCCAAGACTTAATCGATGACAAGACCATTAACTGCCACTCTCCCGAGAAACCTCACACTATGTACGACCAGAAAGATCATGATGAACATAACCAATCTATGGGGACAGTTCTGACCTCTACACTAGCGCCGCAACAAAGACGCAAGTCAGATACATCTAAACGTCAGTTTACAAAGATCAACATGTCACTGGCTCAGGCATTACAACATTTGCTGAGAGAGAACTTGATTACTTTAAGGGATCCTCCTGTAAAGCCTAACACTTCCGCCCCTAACTACAAGCCCAATGCGAGGTGCGCATATCACTCCAATAGCCCTGGGCATGATACGAATGACTGTTGGCCATTGAAGAACAAGATCCAAGACATGATTGATGCTGGTGAAATCAAATTCTATCATCCCAAGACTCCTGTGGTGATCACCGCTCCTATGCCTAATCACGACAAGACTGATTAATGTCTAGAAGGATGAACTTTTTAGATCATTAGATTTACTTTCATTTGCAATTTCTATTCTGTTTATTTAAACATTCGAATTATGATAGACATTATCTGTTTTAATAATCATCATCAGTGCATTGCATATGTTTGTCTTGAATAAATTATTTCGCTATCACTCATTTTAAATCGCGTATTTACTTTGCATGTGTTTTATGTTTATTCAACTCTTGCTAAACCGTAAGCCTTTTGAGGGAGGATGACGAAAACGGTACCGCAACCTCATACAGTATGCTTTTGAATGGACTATGTTGACGATGTACAGGCATTATTTCAATTCCTAAACAGTGGAGAAATAAGGATGTTAATCCCTCGTCAACCCCCTTGAGCCTAAGAGGTAGAAGTTTCTTTTTTGAACTAAAACCCTTTATCATAACCTGGGGCAGGGTAGTTCTCAGTTAATTTGGCTGTGCATTCTATTTTAAGAGAATCATTCAGTACACCTTTCAACAAAGGTTTCAATCATAAACGTTCAACCACACACATCAAAGAAGTGTTGGAGACACCAATCAAAAGACAATGACGGTTCATCAATCATCAAACAAGGCAGTCAATAGCTTTCAAAAAGAAAAAAAATGAAAAAACATATATACAATGAAAAGCCTGCTAAGTCAAAAAGAAGACTTAGGCAAAAAATCAGGGCATCCCAACCGACTGTAATCTCAGAAATAAACAGTTCAGGCAAAAGTTAGGGATATAAAAAAATGAAAAAAAAAAAGAAGAAGTGAACAAATTCCTTAACAACACAATGTTGTGACTACCGAAAGAAGTGACTGCCATCTCAAAAGTTCTCTTTGTTTGCGAACCATCAACATTATCAAAGGTACAAATCTAAAAGTCTCTTGGAACCTGAATGCGTAAGTTGAATTAACTGAGCTTAAGACTGAAGATCATCACGAAGAGGGGTGGGTACAATCAAATTTTGAGCCTTTATCCTTTGTTTCTTAAAACCGTGAACCAAGCCACGTTACAACCCTTGAAAGTCCTAACTGAAGCATGGTTAATTCGAAAGCATACTGTCACGACAAAGGTATCCTGACTCCTTAAGGTTTACCACAAATGCCGAGTTGATATCACGTTTTTACAAACATCACATTGTTACAAATATCATGTTTTTACAAATATCACGCCTTTACATCTCTTGTTTTAACGTTTTTCAAACACTCAAGACAAACGTATGCATTGCATCTCATGAATTCATTATTAAACATATTTTGCTACATAATTTCGAATGTTAGTATCAGGAATAATTTGCACATGGTACAACTAATGACTAAAAGTTATCCCGACAGACAAAATCACTTCAGAAGCAATGTCTCTTATATGTACAAGGGGGCATGGCACGTTTTGCCCAATCAATCTGGGGCAATCAAGTCAAGATTCCAACAATCTCTCAAAAGCCAAACAGTCAGGGGCATCATCCTAAGTTTACGATTACTAGGGGCATGTCGCCTACAATATACACTTCATAAAGTCCTCGCGAGGTGAATCTCTAGCGGGGGAAAATCTATGAAAGTCCAGTTCGACATCTTGATCAATACTTAGTGGTGTGTCCTAATCAAATCCAGGAATGGTAGTTACTATAATACTAGGGGCAACTTTCACCCATGTCTCCCCACAGAGCCGGGTTCACAAGATCATATCCCCACAGAGTAATCATTAAGAAGATATCTTCAAACGCTCTCGACAAAGACATGGCTCCCCAACAGAGTTTACATCTTCAACACTGTCGCTCTTCTCCAACATGATTTATCAATATCTTTATCACCAATAAGGGAACATCAAGTCACTGATCATCTCCAAGCAGAAATCATAAATTCCCAGCTGAGCATCTTCAAGACAAGATCAGACAGTACAATTACAAGGACATAAAGATCTACTTTCTTAATCAAAGACAACATAAATCATATTCACATATCATATGTCATAAACATATTCATACATTGCATACATTACCTCATAATGAACTCATACATAACATGCAAAAGCTCTCATTTATTTTGAGGGATTCATTACATAACCCATGCATCATGACATTGCATAAAGATTAACCTTACCTTTTTCAGAATACAGGTACCGACAAATGAACGAAATCTCCAACTTTCCAAGATCTAATTCAGCTACTACGAATGGTACTGACACGATCAATGCTCGAAGATCTAATTCATTTACCACGAACGGTAATGACACGATCACTTTCAAAGTCTAATTCAGCTACTACGAACAGTACTGACACGACAAAAGATCTAATTCGGTTACTACGAACGGTACTGACACGGTCAACTCTCAGAGATCTAATTCTATCATCACGAACGGTGTAGACACGGTCACTGACCTTCTCAGTCTAATTCAGCTACTACGAACGGTACTGACACGACAGAAGATCTAATTCAGATACTACGAACGGTACTGACACGATCAAATTTCAGAGGTCTAATTCTATCATCACGAACGGTGTAGACACGGTCACTGGCCTTCCCAGTCTAATTCAGTCACTACAAACGGTGCTGACACGACAAGAGAATCTAATTCTATCATCACGAACGATGAAGACACGATTATCTCCTCAGATCTAATTCTATCATCACGAACGATGAAGACACGATCATATTTCCAAGATCTAATTCAAGTATCACGAACGATACTGACACGATCAATTCCAAAAGGATCTAATTCATCTACCACGAACGGTAATGACACGGTCAACGCGCAAACAACATCTCCTCAAAATTCAACTACCAGATGGCATCCACAAGCCCATCTCCGACAAAAGTCCCTACTTCAAATAGGGCAAATTTCTTGGTATTCTTATGTTCAATCATCTTCCACCTTCAGATACCGACTGGCGCGCACACCACTCTACATCTTCAGGTTTAAGATAATTGAACAGGGGCAGCTGTCATACCCCAAAATTTGCCCATGCTATTTTTCATACACAAAACCAAATCAAAACACAAAGCTCCAAAACACAGTCTCCCACACAGAAGCTCTGAACTAGGGTTTGATTAATTCGATGGAAAATCATTGAATCAATGGCTCAAGATGGTTCCATAGGGTCACCAACATCCCAAAGTATCTCCATATAAAGTTTCAAGTCAAACAGAGCAAATTTAGTCCCTCAAATCCTGATTAGGTCAACAGTCGACTCTCAAGGGCAAAACAGTCATTTCAAGTCAAAATATAGTCAAAGTTCAAGATATTTGGTCAACAAACATCCTCATAACCCTAAAATCATCATTTGATCAAGGGTTGATCATGATGATGCAAGGAAAGATCAGAGAAGTCAAATGCCAAGAGTTACTATTTTGGGCATGAACTAAAAAGGTCAACCAAACTTCGAAAATTCACCAAATATTCATACTTCATCAAAAAAATTCCCACCAAAGCTCATTTTGAAGAGAATTCATTCCTCTATCCAATGGTCCAAGAATCAGAGCCCATAGGTCAATGGTTTAAGAGATATGGCTTCATACATTACAGGTCCTTTTCATAAGTCAACAAAAAGGCACTTTCATCAAAAGGTCATAAAATGAGAATGAAAAAAGATTTTGACATGGAACCAAAGACATGGGTTAGAGGACTCTCCAAGGTTTCTGAAAAGTCCTAGAACACTTCCATATCCCAAAAATTGAGGGAGATAGACCTTGTCAAAGTTGGGCTATTTCGGAGGGGAAAATGTGAAAGATTTTGAATATTTTTGCAAAGGGGCCTAAGATATTTTCATTCAACCTTGATCCACAAGTCATTTAAAGCCCAATAATCAATTTCCACGAATTTACTTGAATTATGTGATTTATTGTGATTTTTTATTCATATTAAAAAGAATTTAAAATCAAAATAAATCATATAATTGCAAAAACTTGATTTGATTCTATTATTAACCATTTCCAATCACCAATTAAATCATATATTCAGTAAAAATTCGTGCAAAACAAATTGGTAAGGAAAAGATTGAATATTGGACATATTTAGAAAGATTTACAAATCAAATTTTCTCAAATTACCAATCAAAGATTCAAGAGGATTTCTCTCAAAATTGTTGACCTAAACTATTCTATTATATAAGGGTAACTATTGCAGACCCCTAGGGTTAGAGATTGCTGCAGCTAGAGAATCCTGACCCGAGCCAAAAAGTGCAAGAAAAAACTCAAACTACAATTCTTGGTTATAAGGGAATTGAAGGCTTCTAATTGATCCGGATCGATTCTCTGAACATCACTAAACGATTCCCAATCGTTTTCGAGTCACAAAACCACGCGAATCAAGCACTGTAAGTCGTTCTTAACCGAATTATAAATCCATTCGATTCTCTGTATCCATGCATCCATTCATGAAACCAATGGCATATTCGTGTTTAGAATGATGTGTTTAATATTTCTGGAAAGTTTGGTACACCATAATGCAGTTATGGATCGATTGCCATGTTAGGGTTTGCACCCTCGAATTGGGGCTTTTTTCTGTAGGTAAAATTACGCTTAATCGATGCCATATTCATGTTCGCGAGGTCCAGAGGATTCAAAAGGTGTAGGTGCGCCAAATTTTTGTGCTGGTTTGGTCGTATTCGTTATTTTTCGCAGGTGTTAAAAGTGGAGTTTTTATAGCGCTTGTGTAATAAGCGCTGTGAAAGAACCAGTTTCAGAAATCAGGGGAAGAAGACGAAGCGTGTCAAGCTTCCATTGGTGGGATTCAAATTTCCCGCCCACGCCAGACTGTGGAAGGCCCTTGGATCCGGTGCGTTATGAAACACGCACTATGGTGCTCCCTCGTCATCTGAACCGTCCGATTGCTTTCCAGATCCATCCAGCGTTCCAGGCTTGCAGATCCACCAAGGATTCCCACGCATGTGCCACACGCGATCCCAGCTAAGTTTTTTTCAATTCTTTTTTATTTTTATTATATAATATGCTTTATTTTTATTTATATATATATATATACTTTTTTTGCAATCAATTAAATTTTATTTTATATACATAAATAATATGTTTTTTTATAAAAAAAATTATTTTCTTATTTAGTTAATAAAAACATTTATTATATATTTTAAATGTAAATAAATATTAAAATTGGTTCAATTATCTAAATACTTCTAAAAATTCATTTTTTACTCATTAAAATTCACAAAAATTCCAAAAAATATATTTCGCATCCGATTTTATTTTTCGACTCGATTTAATTAATTAGATCATTAGACCAATAATTAATTAAATTATTTATTTTCCTTTATTCAACTTCGTACCCCAATTAGGGTTCACGAAGAATAAGCCATACACTGATTTTATTTTATTTTCTTTTCTATGCATCATCAGGGTTAGCAACAGGATTCTCCCGAAGGCGCGCCTTCAACAAACCTCAAAGATAAGTGTTCTATTCTGTTTAATTTTAATTATACTTAAATTAATTTACTTTTAGGGTTTGCTTTGCCTTCACCTATTTTCTGCCTTGTTTCAGGGTCAATCCTAAAGGCGCCTAACAACCATATCAGATCAAATTCGAATCAAAGCTAAGTATTCCCTATTTATTCATTATTAGTTTATTTCTCTTTCATTTTATTTACGTTAACCCTGATTATCTTCGAATTAATAATACACTCACGCCTTGTTCCTTGTCTGTTCTAATGATCAGAGTCAATGTTTCTGATAAACCCTTGCCCTCAACCCTGTCAGGCAAACACCAAAGCTAAGTACACTCTCTCTGTTTTACCTTTATTTCATTATTTTATTTTTCTTAATTAATGAAGTCTGCCCTCGAACCGATTATGCACTCACCTTCAATTTTCTGTTTCTTCTTTTTTGTCAGGTTTATCAATTGTCAAAGCTACGTTACTGGTAACCCTGTCTTAATATTTTCTCTGTTTTATTATTACTTGTGTCAACCCTGATAAGGGATCCGCTGGTTACAAATCCCCTCTCCTCCGCTGGTTTCATTTTCCCCCTTCCCCTTTATTGCTTTATATTATTATGTACTGCGTGGTTAGTAATTTAGGGAGTGCAAGATTGTAATTAACCTAGAATCACTAATTTACAAGATAATATAATTTGAATTGAATCACGTGATTGATGCACACACGCACGCTTTTTGGGTAACCCTCTCTGTTGCCTGTTGCCTGTTGCCTTGTTGCCTGTTGCCTTTGTGTTTTTGCAGAATAAGCCACGTCCCTCGAATTCAAGGATACCTCAGTCATGTTGCCTCGATAAAAAGGTCACGACCCTAATGATGCTGCCTTCGATACACAAATGACCTCGACCCTCGGATGTTGCCTACGAACAAAGGCTGAGGTATCTTCTGGCTGCCTACGAAAATGGCTTATTCTGATCCTTGCCTTAGACTACCTGCCCTTCTATGGCATGGGACAGTCTTATGGCAAAGGATGCTTCGATGACCCTTCAACCTCCAAACGAAAGGCTTCCTGCCCTCTTATGGCAAGGATAGACCCTTTCATTCCGAAAGGCAAAAAGAGACCTATCATCTGAGTTTAAGGTAATTGCCCCTAATTGCCTTGCAATGCTCAAACCTTTTTATTATATTCTTTCTCATAATTTTTCAAAAGGGCAACGCTTATTCACAAGCTAAAGTCCCTATCTTTTTCATCTACTTTTTCTAAACAAACGAGCAAGCAAAGCAATTAAGAGCCCATGGAAAACCATGGATGCAAAGGGTGCCTTACACCTTCCCTTTGCATAAATTATCCCCCGAACTTAGATTTCTTTAAAAAGGTTTTTTCTGTTTCTTTTTGCCTTTCTGATTTAGTTTGGATAAAATAAAAGTCGGTGGCGACTCTTGCTTAACCGCGACATTTCGATCGATAAAAAGTCAGTTCACCGTATGACACCTTACATCCTATACTGCTTGGGGAATCATGAGTTTTGAGAGACCATTCTTCGTCTGCCATATGGAAGAGGGATATGGACCTCTTCAAGTGCCCCATGCTTACCAGTACTGATGAATTATACTCTTGAACTTTCAAGTGGGATGATGACGACCTTTGTGACATGTCATAAGCCAAGATGACGGCTAGAACCTGCAACCTGCACAGAAAACAACGTTTGGATGCAAATGGTGCCCCTTAGAGCACTTTTATGTTTGTGTAACATCATGTTTCGCTTCGATTTGTGATTATTATTCCCCCATGTTTTCAATGCAATGTTTAATAACGAATTAAATCACACCTTGCATGCGAAAAATGAAAAGTAGGAAGGAAAGCTTTTTATCAAAAGATCATTTTATTGATGGAATGCCTATGAATAGGCTTCTGTACAAGGAAGCAACTCCTAAATGAGGTAGTTGCGAAAAAGAAAGTAAAATGCAAAGAGAAAAATGGCAAAGAGAAATGCTCGAATTTCCATTAAAACTGGTATTGTTACAGTTCCCATATCCTCGATCTTCTCAATGCTTTGCTTCAGAAGCGTAACGGTTGGATCGATCTGTCTGCTTTGCCAACGGTGTATAGTGGTTTTTGTGAAGGGTATTCAGACTGCAGCCTCTCGCTTTTGATCCCTAACTTTTGCCTGGATCGCCCTTTCGGGTTTTCAATCCAGCGGGATGCCCCTTTTTTCCTAAGTCGCCCTTTCGGGTTTTCAACTTAGCGGGTTATACTCTTTTGCTTTATCCCTAATTTTTGCCCAAACCCTTTTGGTTTGTCGGGATGCCCTTATTTTTGCCTAGGTACGTCGACCTAGCGGGTCTCTTATGCGTAGTATTTTTTGACTGAGTCTGAATTGACTGAAAGCGGAACGTCTTCCCCATCCATCTTTGTCAGGATTAAAGCACCACCTGAAAATGCTTTCTTCACAATGTATGGTCCCTCATAGTTGGGAGTCCATTTGCCCCTTGGATCGGTGTGAATTGGCAAGATCTTCCTTACGACTAGGTCACCTGTGTGGAACTATCGAGGCCGAATTTTCTTGTCATACGCTTTCTTGATCCTCTTTTGGTACAACTGGCCATGGCAGATGGCGGATAAGCGTTTCTCCTCAATTAGATTGAGATGGTCAAGCCTCGTTTGAACCCATTCTGTTTCATCGAGTTTGGCATCCATCAAGACCCTCAACGAAGGAATTTCCACTTCGACAGGAAGTACGGCCTCCATACCGTAGACAAGAGAGAAGGGAGTTGCGCCAGTTGAAGTACGAACCGAAGTTCTATAGCCATGCAAAGCAAACGGTAACATCTCATGCCAGTCTTTATACGTTCTAACCATCTTCTGGACGATCTTCTTTATATTCTTGTTAGCAGCTTCGACTGCGCCATTCATCTTTGGCCGATAGGGCGATGAATTGTGATGTTCAATCTTGAACTCTTCGCACAACTCCGCCATCATCTTGTTATTAAGATTGGACCCGTTATCAGTGATGATATTGTTTGGAACCCCATATCGGCATATGATTTCTTTCTTGATAAAGCGAGTGACGACTTGTTTGGTTACGTTCTTGTAAGAAGCAGCTTCAACCCATTTGGTGAAGTAGTCGATAGCAACAATAATAAATCTATGCCCATTTGAAGCTTGTGGCTCAATTCGTCCAATCATGTCTATGCCCCACATAGAAAAGGGCCAAGGCGATGTCAGAACATTCAGAGGAGTGGGAGGAACGTGAATTCTGTCAGCATACACTTGGCATTTGTGACATTTCTTCACATACACATAACAATCACTTTCAATCGTCATCTAATAATATCCTGCTCGCAAGATCTTTTTGGCCATAGCGTGTCCACTGGAATGAGTTCCAAAAGATCCTTCATGGATTTCCCGCATGATCAATTCTTCTTCGTGTCTATCCACGCATCTGAGCAAAACTGAATCATAGTTTCTTTTGTACAGGACGTCTCCTGACAAGAAGAATTTGGATGCTAACCTTCGAAGCATTCGCTTATCACCAATCGTAGCATCTTCGGGATACTCTTGCTTCTCAACATACCTCTTGATGTCGTAATACCATGGCTTTTCATCATACACATCTTCAGTAGTGAGGCAATGAGCAGGGAATGCATGTGCGGGCTCTTTGTAACGGAGGATCCTTATGTCTGGCACTTCTTTAGGGGAGCTAACTCTGAACATAGCTGGCAAAGTAGCCAAAGCATCTGCCAATTGATTCTCCTCTCGTGGGATGTGATCAAAAGTGATTTCCTCGAAAGCGGGCAGCAACTCCAAGATATAGTCCTTATAAGGAACTAAATTGGGGTGTCTTGTCTCCCAATCACCTCTCACTTGATGTATAACCAAGGCAGAATCCCCATAAACCTCAAGGATCTTGATTCTCATATCAATGGCTGCTTCGAGACCCATTATGCAAGCTTCGTACTCTGCGACATTGTTTGTGCAATCAAAACATATTCTAGCTGTGAAAGGGATGTGAGTTTGACGAGGAGAAGTCAAAACTGCCCCAATGCCATGACCCATAGCGTTTGATGCACCATCGAACGTGAGAGTCCATCGCTCCCCTGGTTCGGGTCCTTCATTATCATCTAGTTTCATGATATCTTCATCAGGAAAGTCAAACTTCATTAACTGATATTCTTCTAATGGCTGATGAGCAAGATGATCTGCAAGGACACTTCCTTTGATTGCCTTCTGTGTGACATACTGGATATCATATTTTGATAAAAGCATTTGCCACCGGGCTAGTCTTCCTGTAAGGGCCGGTTTTTCAAAGATGTACTTTATCGGGTCCATTTTGGAGATTAATAGAGTGGTGTGAGTTAACATATACTGTCTCAGTCGGCGAGCAGCCCATACCAAAGCACAGCAAGTTTTCTCGAGTAGTGAGTAACGGGATTCACAATCGGTAAACTTTTTGCTCAGGTAATAAATGACGCACTCTTTTTGACCAGACTCGTCATGTTGGCCTAGCACACACCCCATAGATCCTTCAAGCACAGTTAAGTATATAAGAAGCGGCCTCCCAGGAACCGGAGGCATGAGAATTGGTGGCTCTTGGAGATATTGCTTGATCTTTTCAAAGGCTTCTTGACAATGATCATCCCAACGAATATCTTGATTCTTGCGTAACAACTTAAAGATGGGTTCACAAGTGTCAGTGAGATGAGAGATGAACCTGGCTATATAATTCAATCTCCCAAGGAACCCTCGAACTTCTTTTTCATTCTTCGGTGCTGGCATATTCTGTATTGCCCTTACTTTATCAGGGTCGACCTCAATCCCTCGTTGGCTCACGATGAATCCAAGTAACTTTCTAGATCGCACTCCAAAAGTGCACTTGTTTGGATTAAGCCTCAACTTGAATTTTCGCAGACGAGCAAACAATTTTTCAAGATATACCAAATGTTCCTCCTCAGTTTGGGATTTTGCAATCATATCATCAACGTATACTTCAATCTCCTTATGGATCATATCATGGAAAAGGGTCACCATCGCGCGTTGATATGTTGCACCAGCATTCTTAAGACCAAAAGGCATCACCTTATAACAATACGTACCCCACGGAGTGGTAAAAGTGGTCTTGGTCATATCTTCAGGAGCCATCTTTATTTGATTATAGCCAGAAAAACCATCCATGAAGGAGAACACCGAATACTGAGCAGTGTTGTCGACTAGCACATCAATATGAGGCAGAGGGAAATCATCCTTCGGACTTGCCCTATTCAAATCTCGGTAGTCAACACACATGCGCACCTTTTCGTCCTTCTTAGGAACAGGTACTATGTTTGCAATCCAAGGAGGATACTCACACACAGATAAGAAACCCGCCTTCAACTGTTTTTCAACTTCTTCCTTGATTTTTAAAGCCATATCAGGTCGAGTTCTTCGTGGTTTTTGCTTTACAGGCGGACATTCTGGTTTGAGCGGTAGCCTGTGCATAACTATATCCGTGTCTAAACTAGGCATGTCTTCATATGACCAGGCGAAGATGTCAACATACTCTCGGAGCAGCTCAATCAACCTTCTCTTCACATCACTTTGCAAAGCGGCACCTATCTTGACCTCTCTCTTTGCTTCTTCTGTACCGAGGTTGATGATTTCTATGGCTTCCTGATGCGGCTGAATGGATTTCTCTTCTTGTCTCAAGAGTCTTGCCAATTCTTCAGGGACTTCACAATCTTCCCCATTATCTTCATCGGCTCGGTCTATTGGATTCTCAAGGATATCAAGACGTGGAACTGTAACATTATCATTTTTGATGGAATTCGAGCAGGATCTGCACGATGGATGGTTCATGCCTTAGAATGCAACACATAAAGAAAAAGAAAAGGAAAAGTTTTGCCATTTTTGAAAAAAGTTTTTAAAGCAAAAATGAAAGAAATGGAACAATAGTTGCATGCAAAAATATGATTTTCATTCAACATTAAACAATTTGAAACACATGGGGGGCCCTTCTTTATACATGAGATCAAAATGCTTAGGGCGAAGCATATGATTTATCGAAACAAGAAAATTACATCTCCATAAAAGTGACTTTGGGGATGTCCAAGATGGTCCAGTTGTTGAGTTCCTGGTCAGGTGCAGCATGGCAAATGAATCTGGAGAGATCTTCTTCATCATCATCATCCACGGCGAGAACTTGACTTCCAGAACTGGTGCTTGCACTGACGAACACTTGAGAAATGGGGGGAATCACCTTCCTTCCAGGAGTTATGCTGAGCTGAGTAGAAGAAGATGGTTGATACCCAAGGCCATACTTGTCTCGCTTCTCCTGAACGTCAATCAGCTTGCCCTAGGTACTATGGGGAGTACCAGCTTCTAAGAAGGCCTTAGCATCATTTAAAGACGAGAGGGGTGCTCCGAGTTCCTTCTTATCCTCAATCACGGGGAGTTTATCGACTAACACAATCTGTAAGGCTTGAAAAGGTGTCTCTTGTATCTCTCCCTCCACTTCAACATAACGGTATGATGCCAGATTATTGACTATCAAATCCTCTTCACCAGTGATCACAACAATCTTGTCATTCACAACAAATTTCAAACACTGATGGAGGGTAGATGTCACAGCCCGAGCAGCATGGATCCAAGGACGACCCAAGAGGCAAGTGTATGAAGGACGTATATCCATAACATAGAAGGCAATATAGAACATGTGAGGGCCAATCAAGACAGGCAGATCAATTTCCCCTTCTACGGACCTTCTAGAACCATCAAACGCTCTGACACTCATAGTGCATGGTCTCATCATAACCCCATCCATACCCAACTTAAACAAAGTGGCCTTGGGCATCACATTAATAGAAGAACCCGTATCAATCAGAGCTCGAGACAACACAGCATCCAGACACTTGACGGAGATATGCAACGCTTTGTTGTGTGCTCTACCCTCGGGTGGAAGTTCCTCATCACAAAAACCCAAACAGTTACCAGCAGCAATGTTGGTCACAACCCCTTCAAACTGAGGCACGGTAATGTCTTGAGTCACATGAGCGGAAGCCAGAACTTTCATTAGAGCATCACGGTGAGCTTCCGAGTGCACCAAAAGGGACAAGATAGAAATCTTAGCTTGAGTTTGATCAAGTTGATCAATCACTTTGTAATCACTTTTCTTAATGATCCTCAAGAGTTGCTCGGCATCTTGTGCATTACGTGTTACAGGAGGGTCGACAGCAACTTTCTTTCCCTTTGCTTGTGCATTAGCGTCCTTATTGGTCTCTTTAGGAAGCGGAGGAGGGGCAGCAAAGATCCGACCACTACGGGTAATGCCACTAGTGCCAGCAATATTTGTGATGCTCGAATTACCCACTGGAGGACAGTCATACTTCTTCCCTCGAATATACACAGCATTATAACTCCAAGGAACAGCCTTAGAATCATTCACAGGAGAGGGAACGAGAGATGAGGTTGAAGGAGTTGAAGGAGCATTTGGAACCTGAATAACCATCGGAGTTCTCGGAGCTTGGACAGTCAATAGAGCACTCGGTGCATGAATAACCAACGGGGTACTTGGGGCCTGAATGGCCAAAGGAGTGTTTTGAGTTTTTGACGCCTCAGCAGGATGGTAAGGGATTTCTAGGATGGCCACATCTTCAACAGGAACGACCCTTTCCACTCTAAGAACACCTTCGTCCATTAGTTTCTGGATTTCTTCTCTCAACCTAGCGCATTCCTCAGGATTAGAAGAACATTGCAAACAGTAGTCATGTAGCTCACACAAAACCTTTTGTTGCAAAAGATGTTCTCTGATAGTTGCTAGCGGCATCTTAACCTCACTAACATCATTCACCAGGATCTGATCATCACATAACTCAATAGCATTGGTCGCACCAGCATGAGGAGGCATAGGGTTATTCTGCACGTTGGGACCAGTAGGAGTGAATGAAATAAGCTTATCATCAAGAAGATCCTGAACCTTTAACTTGAATGCTCTACACTTTTCAATAGTATGGCCCGGAGCCCCTGAATGAAATTCACAACGAGCATTAACATCATAACCAGGAGGGAGAGGGCTAGGTGGAGGTCCAAGTTCACGGAGTTGTACGAATTGACCAGCAAGCAACTAAGGGAGAAGTTGGGCATATGACATCGGAACCGGATCGATACGCCTATCTTGGAATCTTGTTCTTTGTGGGCCCCTTTGACCTTGAGGCCTGGGGTTCTGTTGACGATTCTGAGGAGCAGCAGCTTGTTGTTGTGGTACGAAAGGCTGTTGGGGTGCCTTCCATGGTTGTGGAAGAGCAACAGCATATGCTTGAGGGACATATGGACCAGGAACAGCATAAGGCATCGGATAATAAGGAGGTGGAACAGCAGAATATGCAGGAGCTCGGCCTTGGTCAACAGAAGCGGTGCTAGTCTCACCTTCCTTCTTCTTCACAAACCCAGAATACGGCTTCTTACCATTACCACTTGAGTTGCTAGGACTAGTAACACCTTGAATGGTACCAGCTTTGACACAGTTCTCAACCCTCTCACCAATGATGACCACATCCGAAAAGGAAGGAGAAGTATTACTAACCATGTGCTGAAGATACGGCCCTTTCAGAGTTCCCATAAACAGATCAATCAACTCTCGGTCCAATAAAGGAGGTTGGACTCGAGCAGCAAGTTCACGCCACCTCTGGGCGTATTCCTTAAAAGACTCTTCAGATTTCTGTGACATATTTTGCAGCTGTGCACGGCTAGGAGCCATAGCAGTATTGTAGTGGTATTGTTTCAAGAAGGCATCAACAAGTTCTCCCCAAGTACTAACATTAGACCTCTCGAGCTTCATATACCACTCTAACGGGGCTCCAGTGAGACTGTCCTGGAAGAAATGCATAAGCAGAGGTTCGTTCTCAGCGTGAGCGGCCATCTTACGGCAGTAGGAACGAATGTGAGTCTCTGGGCAGGTAACTCCCTTGTACTTATCAAAATCTGGCACCTTGAACTTCGGGGGAATAACAATCCCAGGTACCAAACACATAGCAGTAGTGTCGAAACTCGAAGTTTTAGCAACCTCAACGGCCTTAAGGCGTTCTTCAAGAGCTTGGTACATCTTAGCAGTCTCGGCAACTCAGCAGTAAGATCATGTTCAAGATCAATAACCTCATGGTGGTCATCCACTACTTTAAGTGTCTCATTAATAGGAGTCTCCTTGGTTTTCACCCCTCCATCAACAGAATTGGTAGGAGTATCTTTGATCAATCCAGCAACGCTCTTTCTAAGCTCTTCTTATCCTTGGACAACGACATGGAGGGTCTCCATAAGTTGGGTCATCCTTTCCCCCATAACATCCATATCCCTACGGAGGGCAGCTTGATTCTGTTCAAATTGGTCCATGATTCTCTTCTCGTTGTTTCTGGTGCGGTAAGGATGTAAGAAAGTCAGCTTCGTCGTCGGGAAAGAAATCTGTTGTTGGAAGGGACCCCAATTAGAATCTGATAAAAAACCTGTAAATGCAATATGATATGAGTGCATGGGTGCATGTGTGCATGTTTTATTATTTTCAAGACTTTTTAGCTTTGTCTCAAACCAACAACACAAGATAACGGAGAAGATAGTGAAGCATAACCAAGATAAGCACAACCAAGATAAGCAAACATAATCGATTAATTCTGCAACCAAGTTCTTGAAGTACAAAATATTCTGCTCCCATGAGCCAACAAATACAGCAATAGAAATAAGAATCCCATCCAACAAGTCTGGTGGTGATTCTACAACAAAGTCAACACTAAGCAGGATCTCCCATGTCCAAATGACGAAGGGGGCTGTCTCCAATGTTCTTATAGCTCCAGGTCTTCATTTCTTCAAAAAGCTTTTTGGTCTCAGCACGGGTTGGCCTCTTAATGATTTCTTGAATCAGTAAGTCCTTTCTGAAATGCATGGTTTCCATGTAGCGGTTCTTCAACTCCCAACATCTGGCTTCCTCTTGAGCTTGGGTATTACCTTGACCTTTTTCTTCTACTTGACCCTTCAACTTTCGGATTTCTTCATAGCACTTTTCTAAGGTTCCTTGGCGTTCCAACAAGAGTTTTTCTGCTTTCTTTCGACGAGCCCTTTCTGAATTGGCTTCTTTAGTCTGAATCTGGAGTCTTTCAGTCAAATCTGCCAACTGAGCCTCGTAATGTTCTTTCAGCTTCTTCTCTTGAGATTCAGTAGATTTAGGGTCTATAGTCACTCTTGGCCTTTTCTGAGAAGTACTTCCTCTAGCATACAATTCTTCAAGCTCTATTTCTCTTATCTTCAACTTATGGAGAGCAGAAAGCTTCTCTTGCCTAGCAGTATTCATCTTAACTTGCATTGTTTCCATTTGTTCAGTCAATTTCCGATTCTTCTCAACAGTTCGATTATAACGAGGCATGGAGACAATGTTGGGTTGTTCACCAGCAGGATGATATAAGGGATCTTTAGGAGGGAAAGGCATCCCTTGGGTGTTAGCCACAGTCTTGACCCACTCAGTATAGTCTTTATAAGTTGCACAGTCTCTCTGACCAAAATGCTTCTTATCTCTCCAGCAAATACTTTTCCAGGCTTGCACAGCTTCTGCCATTTGTCCAATGTTGGTGGCTACATGATAGAAAATGTTCTCAGCTATCTCTGTTTGCTCAGGTGGACTGATAAAAGCATATCCAAATGTTCTTCTAGCTAGGACGGGGTTATAGTTGATTCCGCCTCTAAGACCCATGAGAGGTACGTTTTTGAACTTTCCGCAACTCATAATAACTTCCATGTCATCTAAAGCTCTATTGTACCAGACAATATCTTTAGCCCTCAGCCCCATAATCCTCTCAGCCCACTTAGATGTGTGTCTATTATCAATGAAAGCACCACGCTCAGGCAAATGCGACCTGAACCAACGATATAACAACGGGGCACAGAATCTAACCAAACCTCCCTTTTGACTATTCTTGTGATGGATGAAGTGATAAACGTCCCCCAAAAGTGTAGGAACCGGATTCTGCAGAATGAATACATGAATGGCATTCATATCAACAAAGTCGGGCACGTTTGAGAACATCATGATACCATAGATACTTAGAGCCAGGATAGCCCTAAATGTATCCCATTCTTTTGCTTCAGCAGCATCGCAACCCCTCTTGACCAGAAACTCCATACGAAAACCAAAGTATCCTCCTTTCTTGGTGAGATTTGCTTCCACGACCGACTTGCTCAAATAAAGAGCCTTAGAAATTTCAATGGACGTAGGGGCCTCCATGGTGCTATAGTACGGGACTTCTTCTTTTCTGACTGGAAGGCCGAGGAAAAGAGAATACTCCTCCAATGTGGGAACCAAGAGATAGTCGGGGAACGTGAAACAGCGCAGAGAAGGACTGTGGAACTGAAGCAGGGTATGGACTCCCTCTTGCTCATACTTGGTGAATGGCATTTTGAGAAGGCTCAGAATATACCCATATTTCTCTCGGAACTTGGTCGACTCATCTGGCGTGATCTTCTTCGCTAAACACCCAAGAGAATCCAGTTTCGGATTCGGGAATGTATAGGAGATGTTGCGACTACCAGTCTTCAATGGTGGAGCCATGTGTTGGTCGGAGACAAAGCCAAAAGTTCCTGAAAATAAATGAACATGCATGTTAAATGATATGGCGGAATGCATTTCATTGGGAGAATCCTAAAGCCTTTTCATTATTTCTTTTCTTTTCTTCTATTCTTTTCTTTCTTTTTTTTTTTTTTTTTTTTTTGCAAATAGGTATATACATTATGCTCTTTTTTTGGAAATAGATTTTAGGATTCTCCACGAATGAATGAAGTGAGGTGGATGCAATAGCATGATGTGTCATGTGTGCAATGTGGTGAGAGACTGAATGTCCCTCGCAACTTTAGACATCTGGGTAACACTGAATGTAACAGGTTCAAAATTCCGGCTTTAGATTGCGAAATGGAAATCCGGGTGTGATGAAGGCTAGTATCCTGTCCCTCCCCAACTCACAGGTATGAATTCTAGACACGGACAGGTGGTCCCTAATGGTCACCAGGGTCTACAATTCCCATGGGGTACAAAGTGTTTGAGGCAACAAGCGTGCCAGACACAGTGTTCCATGAAAGAACCTCGCCCAGTTGTGGTACCCCATGTCAAACTCAGCCATAGCAAGCACTACGGGAGTCAACATGAGCATCCACGCTAATCCTATGTGTCACTAGCCTGGGTAGTGGGCCTTTTACCTCAAAACCCCCACCTGCAAAATAAAGCAGAAAAATATGTGGCCCCCACGGGGACCCATAATATAGTCCAGATGCATGATGTGCAAGCAGAAATAAACATGATATGCAAGCATAAAATAAACATGATATGCAAACATATATACAAAACACATAAACAAACAAAGAAACACCCAATAAACAAACAACAAACAAAGGCTAGGATCGACTTGCTTAGGTTATCCCCAGCAGAGTCGCCAGCTGTCGCACGCTCGCGAAAAATGAACAGAGTCGCCACCAATATATTTATCCCATAAGGGAAAGGAATACCAGGAAACCTAACAAAGGAAGGAACAGGGTCTTGCGACCAGAGAATCTAGGTACGGGAGTCGGTTACGCGAGGGGAAGGTATTAGCACCCCTCACGCCCATCGTACTCGATGGTATCCACCTATGTTTGTTTCTATCTAAAGGGTGTAAAACTATGTCTATGTCTACATGCGAATGAATGCAAAAGAAATACGGGGAAAAGAAGGAATTATTTACAAGTGTGCTCGTTCAAGCCCCGCGACTTGATGCCTACATATCCTTTTCAGGAATCAGAGCGCCGTAGTTCGGCTAAAGAATTTCTGTTTGTTTTTGTGTTTTTTAGTTGGGCGGAGTTAACGCTCGCGCTCTTGCATAAGGGGACAACCTAGGATGCAATGGAGCGGAGATAACAATGCCCTTAAGAAAGGAGAGAAGAGAGAGAGTTTGAGCGTTTCGAGGAAATCCCTTAAGCAAGGGAAACTCGAGTTACTCTTTGGTTGGTGTTTCTTAGAAGTTGGGAACTTACGCCTGAATGGTACCCTTAAGCAAGGGAGATCCAAGCACTCGAACATTCCCTTAAGCAAGGGATGTTCAAGCTTCCATTCCATTTTTAAGAATTTTCACTTTGATTATTAGTGTTTTAAGTATTTTCTTTGTATTTTTTAAAGGGGATTTTATTTGAATATTTTTTAGATGTTTTATGTTGAAAGGGAAAAGAATGAAAAAGGGGACACTAACCTAATTTCTATGCCTAGAGTTATTGATTTATTCTAATGAGGAAGAAGATATTTTGGTATTTCACAATATGTTGAAAAATATTCACAAAAGAAAAAGAATTGAAATCTAAATTATTCAAGAAAATTATTTCACAAGCAACTTCATTTTTATTCATGTTAGAAACTATTTTCAAGAATTAAACTAAAACTATTTATTTTGTTTATGGTTTATTAGCCAATTAACACTCAAAGAAAACAATTATTAAAAATCAATTAAAAGAAAATATTATTCTAAAATCTAATTGGATGAAAAATGTATTTGTTATTTTTTATTTAAAAAGGAAGAAGGAATTAATTGCAAAAGAATTAAAGAACTCAATTACTAATATTTGTTTTTTTTTAAAAGCAGGGGGGTGTAACAGTAAAATCAGAATGAACTACAATTAGTTAAATGCAAAACTGGGCCCAAAACGGGGGTGGGAATAGCTGCTGCATTCAGGCCCAGATGCAAGGAAGAGGGGTGGCGCGCTAGTGACTGGGGGTGGAATCCAGAAGGTGTGAGGCCCAGGGCGCAAAGCCCAGTCATATTATTTACTTCATTTTACCATTTATTCTCATTGTTCAGCATTCATTATTACTTATCATGGCTTATAAAACGTGACACTCAAATAAAAGGAAGGAATATCAATTGGTCAAGTGCTTGGATAAGTGGCTAAAAGACAAAAATTTCATGGGCTAATCACGCGTCGACACGCGTCCCCCCAATCATTGAATTAAAACACCGCTGCAAAGAAGTGGGAGGGAGAGCAAATGGTAGGGTGCCACGAAACATTCTGCATGGAAACAAAGAAAAGCTCCGCCGGAGCTGTTAACAGAACAACCATCTTCTCCGGCGGCTTCACCACGTCGGAGATCCCCACTCCGCCCAGAAAACGCCATAAGCAACACCCCTCTGCTCGGATTTTCGCTCTCATCCTAAATCCGGCCTCGGTTTCCACTAATTCGGCCTCTAAAATGGTAACTGAAAGCAATACTCATAGCCCTATCGTGATGGGCAGCCATCGGAGTACACAGTCTAAGCACCAATGTGAGCCACAGTCCATGTATACTAACTAAGCAGACAAACCTACCACGCTCAAAGGAAACCGAGAGCAAATTTAAAAGCTAAAGCATTACACACAGACGTTTTAAACAATCTGAAGCGCATGGCATTATCTATAACTATATGGACCTAGCATGCTTGAGAAGGATTCGGGAGCTTACTTGCTTGGATCTGGATTCAGAGCAAACGAACAAAGAGATCCCCTAGCTTCCTTTCACTCACTTCGTGACTCTTGCTATTATGAGGGTGCCTTAATTTTGGAGATGGCTGCTGTGTATGATAGAGAGCAAGGAGAGAGAGATGGCCAAGAGGGAGAGAGGAGAAACCAATGGGGGAGGAGAGAGTGAAAGAGAGTAGAGAAGTTGGTGAGAGATTTTGAAGAGAGCAAAATGGCGAAGTGAGAGTGTGTGTGAAGAAATGGTGGCTGCAGCTTCACTTATATATGGCCAATGATTGGTGAGTGATGAGAATTTCTTGGATGTGGGGCTTAGGATGTAGCTTGCAGCATAGCTTTTGCATTTCTTGAATGTGGGACTTGCTTTGGTGTGTATGTTTGTAGTGAAGGGCTTTACAACACTTAGGGAACAAGTTTACCACATGGAGCAAAGTTCCTTCATGCCTTTTCCATAACTCAGCAATTTGCACGGCTTTATGTGGAAGTGTATTGTGAGGATTTATCATAGAAATGCTCATGCAAACCCATGCAATATAGGTTGAGCTACCACTTTTAAAGGCGGATATCTCGTGCCATGCTCCATCAATTGACTCACACTTATGCTCAATGGGAAGAGGGGATGGAATACATGAGATTTGCTGTTTGGAAGATCTTGAATTACCATCTAGAAATGGGAGAAAAGTGATCATGAATTCAAGGCATCTTCACTGCGCGCGCACAGCAAGGAACTGGGCTATGCCTATATTCAGAATATGACTTTGTGAGGGTGACACTTTGAGCCCCTCTATCTTGCTCCTCACTTACTCAATTGTTGTGAACTCTGGATCAATGTAAAGAGGGCATGGTAAGGATTGGCTTAGAATCAAGCTTGTTCAAAATAGTGACTTGTGGAGGAAGAAAAAGGCATTGACATTTGGCACACCATGTGTTTGCTGAAATGCATGCGTGTGCCCTGGGAATCTGCCTTGGCAGCATGCAGGATTTGGCCAGTGTTGAGGCACTACTTTGAAAGCTTGCATCTCACTCAATATTTGTTCAATTGTCCCAATTCTTGTTTCAATGGATAGAGGAGATGGCAAAGAAGAGAATGGTACCAAGTTTGCATTCATGGCCCTTTTGTAGAGCTCAAAAAATGGCTAGAGATTTGGCCTGCCATGTGTTTGTTAAAATGCCAGGTCGTGACCTGGCCCATGACCTGGATTGTGACTTGGATTGAATGAATTTTCAGAAACTTCACACCACTTTAACTCTTCATACAAGCTTCAAATGAAAAAGTGTCCAACTACAAAGTTGTTCTCCTCCATGAGAGTAACAACTTTGATGTTGGAATTTTCTTCAAAAAATGCCATTTGCCACGTGTATACTAGGGCTGAAGTGGACTGCTCATCAAGGTTAAAAATGCCAAAAAAAATTCTAAGTGTTGGAACTTTTGTCTTTTTGCTATTTTGGCAACTCTTTGTCGAACTCCCGATTTTATCCCTTCTTTGACTTTTCTTGACTGATTTTCCACCAAAAGTCAATATTTGAATAATTCTTCTGATTTTGACCCAAAAGTCAACTGTTCTGATTTTTTCCGACTATTGATGAAATTCCCGATTAAATTCCTCCAGTCAAATCCAGTCAAACAAACACATCCTCCTAGTCAGCATGAGAATTTTTCCACACATAGGAGTCATTCCTGATTGAATGTTGACCAGAAAGTCAACTGGTTGACTTTGGTCAAAGAAACCCTGATTTAAAGAACCGGATGATTTGCAAGCCAGTATCCTTCAACCAATGCCTTGACTTGAGACAGAGAGAAACCCCAATCCAGGAGGACTTCCTTGAACATAGAACCACATGATTATACCTCAGTCTCCTTCTTCTCTGATCAAAATTCTTTGCAACAGAGCTTTTTCTTGCTAGCCTTTGAATAGCACCGATGATATGCATGCATGGGTATGGATTATGACCTAGGTGATGTATGTACATGAATGCAAAGCCTAATCCAGTTAGAAGTTAAAGGGTAGAACAAATTTGGGGTATGACAGTGTTATGAATGATAGGGCATGATTACGGATATTGTTTGGGTCAATTTGATCATATGTCAGAGTTAGGTTTTGGGATAATTTTAATAGAAGTTGAATAATTGATGAATACCTCTGTGAATTCTATATAGAAGTGTATGTTAATTGATGTTTGTGTTGTGGGTATTGTATCAATTGTTGTGTTGTTGTGTTCTTCCATGAACACTGAATATGAGTTATGGGTTTCCAATAATTGGATAGAAAGTTAGGTTTTAATGTGTAAAACTGACATAGGATAATAGATTGATGAAATTGGATGAATACCATATGTTAATGTGTGAAAAGATGGTGTTTTAGACTTAAAATCGTAGCCTGTTATGAGTGAAAACGAGTGGAAAACGGACTGGTGCGAAATTGCATATTTTTGGAGGAATACTGGTGAAATGCGTATGAGAATTGGTGATACGCGTATGGGATGGGGCCATACGCGTATGGGTATGTTCATACTCGTATGGAAATTCTCAGTGTAAAATTAGTTCTGTTGATTCGCGCGCATGGGATGGCTGATACGCGTATGGGTTTGGGCCATACGCGTCTGGGAGGTGCCATACTCGTATGGCTTCTGTGTGTAAAAATTCAGTTTTGTGATTTTCTTCGAAAGTTCAAAGATGCGTAACTTTTGATCTGTAACTCCGTTTTTAGTGCCGTTTCGAGTATGATGAACCTTATGAGATAAGCTATGAGTTTAAATGATAAAATGAGGTGTAGCTTTCAATTAATTTTGAATTATGAATTTATTGCTTGATGAATGATGCATTGTACATATATATGATGAGATATGACAATACATGCTATGTTTTAAACATGATTCGTATGATGATTTTGTTTGATTGTGTAATGGAACTCATGAGATATTTCATGTGATGATATGAGTATGATGTGAATACTTTGTTTGTTTGATGGATGATATATTGTTGACATAAGTGATGAGATGTGACAATATAAGACGTGTTTGAAACCATGATTATGTGATGATTGTTGAGAATTGTACAATGATGATTGACTTGTTTTGGAAGATGTGAATACATGTATATTCTTACTTTTGATGATGATGATTAGTGTAATACATGTATGTTCTGTAATGATGGTGATGATGATTGATTTGTGATGAATGATGTTAATGTATATATGAACATGCTTAATAATGATGATGATGATGATGATGATGAAATCAGTATAGATGATGCTACTCATAGAATGGTGATGATGAAAGTATGTTATATATATATATATATATATATGTTTGCATGCATTCATAAACATTGATGAGGGCTGAATCCTAGATGATGAGTGGATTCAGTGAATGGCAGAATTCCTATTGTGTGGAATTTGTGCTGGCAGGGCCGTATCTGGATGATGATAGATCGGTCGGTGGATGATTTCCACTGGTGATGTTTGGTACCACATGCATAGAGTCAGTTGCATTCATATGCATGAATTTGATAACATGACTGAATGTATTTCATTGTTATGATTGGTATTGTGTGTTTTGTGTGATGATGGATTATCTGAATATAGATGGATTGGGTGAATAATATAACTATTGATGTGTTATTATTTATAATGCAATAATATTTGTTAATTGCGAATGAGACTCACCCTTACACTATATTTTTCAGATTAAGGATAGCGGCTTCGACTCGGTGAGGATTAGCTCATGAGTCAATGTGTCGGTCAGCGTCGGGTCATGCTCTGATAGATGTAACACTGGGGGAACGCTAGTTTAGAGTTTATGATAATACTCTATTTTTGTTTAATTTATTTGAGGATTAATACATCGATGATGTGATGTAATTTGATGATGTTATTCCGCTGTGTCAACATGATATATTATGAATTATGAGTTATAATGAAATGTTCCTTAGTGAATGCATGACATTGACGGATGATGTTTATTTATTATGAATTGTGACGCCCTTGTGCATGTTACTCTGATTTATTTAATTAATTTTTGCGGGGTTTAGAAGGGTGTTACAATAGTGGTATCAGAGCAGGTCGGTCTGTCCGGCCAATTGTCGAGTCATTTGAGTTGCGCGACAGTTGTATACTGTCGGCGTTTTATCCCTTGGTACGCGACATGTGAGTGAATCACTGTCGGTACTTGTTTGTTTTGTTGCAGGTGTTGGATTGAAACAATTGGGGGAGAAGTTTCACTTCTCGGTTATGTTTCAGTTGTAAGATGATTGATTCAGTAGGCTGTTGTTGGCAACAGTGCAAGTGTTGTTGGAGTTGTTGTTTCTCGAATCGAGGATGACTTAGAATTAAGGCTTAACTGGTAATTAAGTTAGAGCATCTTGAAGGAGGATGGTTAGAGGTAATTGATGATTATTTGTGGGAGAGGGAAATTAGAAAGTTGCAATGTATCAGCTCTGCTGGTGGACTGCGAAGTTGTCAGTTGAGTAGCCTTGCGTCTCGGAAAAGGTTCGGTTGCAAGTTTGCAAAGAGGATTGCTGTCATGATGTTTCAGAAATCGAACTTCGGTGATGGGATATGTTGCTCAAGTTATAAGAATGTTTGGAAGCGAAGAGATATGATAAGCGGCTGTTTGGAATGTGATTGATTTGAAGAGGATGAGTTTTGGAGCGGAATTCCCGTAAGCAAAACGCAGGAAAGTTGTTGAATCGTTATGAAACTTCGGAAATTCATAACTGGAGTTCTAGACATCCGATTCGAGTTCCGTTTGAAGCGTCAGAAAGATAATGAGATGAACTTTGTTATAAAAATGGTTGCAGCAGCTGTAACATATTTAATTGTGTTAGTAGGATGTTGGAGAGAGGTTAAGTTGCAGTTACGCTTGTTCTTAGAACTAGACTTGTTTGTTGGTGCTGCACGGGATGTCAATGTCAGAGTTGAACGGATTGAAGGAATGATTAGAAGGTTTGTTGAGAAGTAATTTTAAGAATTGTATATACCATTTGGAGAGTTTTGGAGATATCGTATAGAGCGTCGCTGCATGATGTCGATGTGGCATTTCAGATGACGATTGGAAAATGCATATCATGAGTTCCGAGTGTCGGATTAATGTGCCGTTTGAACCTATGAAGAGGAGAGATTATGTTCTACCTTATGGGAGAGTTATAAATACAATAGAGTGATTTTATGAAGAGATATTTTGAAGTCGGTTTAAGAAGCGTGAAACTTGTTGAATAGGAACGCCTACTACTGCGATTGTTTGAAACAAAATTGAGTAGAACATGTTGTTGATGAATGAGTTGATGAGATGTTCGGTAATAAAGATGATTTGAGTGCCGATGGATTTTAGCATGGAGTGAATTAGTGGTAAAGGTGGAATAAACTTTGGGAACAGTCGAAGTCGTATTTGTGATGCCAGAGAAGAATTGTAGAGGTTTTCTGACACCTATTGATGTGAGGAAGACTTTGTTGAAATTCCTAGTGGAATGATATTTGGACGCAAAAGACGTCATGGGATTGGGAGTAAAACCACGAGTTATGAATGTTGTCACAGTCTTTTGCTAAGATGAGGATTTTGATTTGGAACAAGATGAATAGTAATGTACGAGTATATTAGTGATTATGAAGTTTGGAAGTACTTAATAAGTGTGTGTTGCTAAGTGACTATGAAGCAGATTGTGTGAAATGTTTGGGCGTTGGTGTCTCACCGACAAGATCCAATAAGAGGGAAGTGTGCGAGTTGTAAAGACTCAAAGTGAATTATTTAACTATGACGATGTTAATGAGTTTGAGTGCAAACTCGGAAAGAACACTATTATGTAGTAACAACGATTTATGCTTACATATGGTTGTCGGCTATCTATTGACAAATTGAGGACTTGATCACCCTTAATCTCTTGTTGGTAGTAGACGGAATCATATAGATGGGATGAACTTGTTTTGTTACCTTAATGGTTTGGGATGTGAAGAATACTAAGCCGTGAGAATAATCACTCACCATGTTGTGTGAACTTATGAAGAAGTGAATACAAAAGAGTGCAATATATTGGATGATGACTTAAGACGGGTAATCAGAGTCGCGCAACGAAAGTGTGATATGGAGTAGTGTGCAAGTACTACTCGTGGGCAGTGAGGAATTAATATGTCGGAATCCTACATAGAGAATATGTATTGATTTATATGTTGGATTTAGAATCTAGTGGAGGTAATGATGTCGTATCGAAGAATTAGAACTCTTTTGAATAATTTCCGAGATGACGAACATATTATTGTGGTTGTACGTAGTTAACGAGTATGTATTTGGCAAAGTTAAGATGACGAGTTGATACTATATGATGCTATAATGATTTTGTTTCGTTATTAAGGTGATATTGTGGATTCCAGATATAATGAGGAATTATACTCTATGAAGGACGAAGTTGATTTAATTCTTAAAGAAGAGTGGGATTCAGTTTGAGCTATGATGTAAGCAATGGTATATCGAGGCTGATGAGTGTGATTATAACTACTTGTGTGCACTCATTCCGATGGTTGGAATGTTTAATAGATGAAGTAAATCAGGAATTTATTTTTGAGTGCGAGTAAGTATTGATGAGTGGTGGATTAGTACCATGGATGGTAAAGAATGATTCTTGACCGAATGAGTAAAGAGAGTCAGAATTGGGTAAAACTGAGAAATCTAATTGGTAATGATGATTGTAATGAGTAATCAAAATAGTGCAGCAAAAGCAAAATGTAACGTGTTGGATAATTGCTGGTATGACTTGAGAGGAGTCAGATAGTTGAAATTCAATGGTATAGGAATGTTATTATCGAGTTTCTTGAAGGAAGCAGTTTGTGAAAAGTGTAAGTATTATTTCATCGCCCAGATGGAAAAGTGTGTCTAAGGTTGGTACGTTCGGTAGATGGAATGCTTTACTGCAGTGTTGATCAGGTGTGGTCATACCATGGTTGTGTAATTATATTACTCAGTTAGTGGGTGTATTGTATGTGTTGTACCTCAATGTTCCATTGTTGTCAATCTTTTGGAGATATAGCGAGTGGTACACCTTTGGATGGTCAAATGTGACGTAAGAGTTGAGACTTGAATGTATGCAACATGTTTTCTGTTGGTAACATCAGATGGATTTTGATGATCGATTGATGGGAATGTTACTTAGGAGCTAGAGAGATAGACGAAGGACTCCTATCTGGAACTTTTCACTGGAAGTATGTTTTCGAGGACGAAAACTCTTTTAGTGGGGGAGAGTTGTAACACCCCATATTTTCTAATTTTAATTTAATCGGAAATTAAATTATTATTTAGAATTATTTGGTATTTTGTTGAATTATTGGAGAATTATGGATTAAGGGCCATTGGGCCGGATGGTGAGATTAGTAGTATGGGGGTGCTAAGTGAGTAAGCCCATTACTAATTATTTTATGGTTTCATAAAATAAAGAAAATAAGGAAAAAGAGTCAGAACGTGAAAAATGAGAAGTGGAAGAGAAGAGTTGAGGAACGTAAAGAGGAGCCAAAGAGGAAGAAGACCAAAGATCAAGAATTTGGCTAAGGTAAGGGGGGACTCTTCCAATTATCATCTCTTATCGTGTTATGAATGATAGGGCATGATTAGGGATATTGTTTGGGTCAATTTGATCATATGTCAGAGTTAGGTTTTGGGATAATTTTAATAGAAGTTGAATAATTGATGAATACCTCTGTGAATTCTATATAGAAGTGTATGTTAATTGATGTTTGTGTTGTGGGTATTGTATCAATTGTTGTGTTGTTGTGTTCTTCCATGAACACTGAATCTGAGTTATGGGTTTCCAATAATTGGATAGAAAGTTAGGTTTTAATGTGTAAAACTGACATAGGATAATAGATTGATGAAATTGGATGAATACCATATGTTAATGTGTGAAAAGATGGTGTTTTAGACTTAAAATCGTAGCCTGTTATGAGTGAAAACGAGTGGAAAACGAACTGGTGCGAAATTGCATATTTTTGGAGGAATACTGGTGAAATGCGTATGAGAATTGGTGATACGCGTATGGGATGGGGCCATACGCGTATGGGTGTGTTCATACTCGTATGGAAATTCTCAGTGTAAAATTAGTTCTGTTGATTCGCGTATGGGATGGATGATACGCGTATGGGTTTGGGCCATACGCGTATGGGAGGTGCCATACTCGTATGGCTTCTGTGTTTAAAAATTCAGTTTTGTGATTTTCTTCGAAAGTTCAAAGATGCGTAACTTTTGATCTGTAACTCCGTTTTTAGTGCCGTTTCGAGTATGATGAACCTTATGAGATAACTTATGAGTTTAAATGATAAAATGAGGTGTAGCTTTCAATTAATTTTGAATTATGAATTTATTGCTTGATGAATGATGTATTATACATATATATGATGAGATATGACAATACATGCTATGTTTTAAACATGATTCGTATGATGATTTTATTTGATTGTGTAATGGAACTCATGAGATATTTCATGTGATGATATGAGTATTATGTGAATACTTTGTTTGTTTGATGGATGATATATTGTTGACATATGTGATGAGATGTGACAATATAAGACGTGTTTGAAAACATGATTATGTGATGATTGTTGAGAATTGTACAATGATGATTGACTTGTTTTGGAAGATGTGAATACATGTATATTCTTACTTTTGATGATGATGATTAGTGTAATACATGTATGTTCTGTAATGATGGTGATGATGATTGATTTGTGATGAATGATGTTAATGTATATATGAACATGCTTAATAATGATGATGATGATGATGATGATGATGATGAAATGAGTATAGATGATGCTACTCATAGAATGGTGATGATGAAAGTATGTTATATATATATGTTTGCATGCATTCATAAACATTGATGAGGGCTGAATCCTAGATGATGAGTGGATTCAGTGAATGGCAGAATTCCCATTGTGTGGAATTTGTGCTGGCAGGGCCGTATCTGGATGATGATAGATCGGTCGGTGGATGATTTCCACTGGTGATGTTTGATACCACATGCATAGAGTCAGTTGCATTCATATGCATGAATTTGATAACATGACTGAATGTATTTCATTGTTATGATTGGTATTGTGTGTTTTGTGTGATGATAGATTATCTGAATATAGATGGATTGGGTGAATAATATAACTATTGATGTGTTGTTATTTATAATGCAATAATATTTTTTAATTGCGAAAGAGACTCACCCTTACACTATATTTTTCAGATTAAGGATAGCGGCTTCGACTCGGTGAGGATTAGCTCATGAGTCAATGTGTCGGTCAGCGTCGGGTCATGCTCTGATAGATGTAACACTGGGGGAACGCTAGTTTAGAGTTTATGATAATACTCTATTTTTGTTTAATTTATTTGAGGATTAGTACATCGATGATGTGATGTAATGTGATGATGTTATTCCGCTGTGTCAACATTATATATTATGAATTATGAGTTATAATGAAATGTTCCTTAGTGAATGCATGACATTGACGGATGATGTTTATTTATTATGAATTGTGACGCCCTTGTGCATGTTACTCTGATTTATTTAATTAATTTTTGCGGGGTTTAGAAGGGTGTTACAGTCTGGTGGTTGGTTCATGTGCTGGTGAGGGGGAGGTCATAGGTTCGAGCCTCCCCTCAAACATTTATTTTTCTGAAATTCCGCATTCTTGATCTAATGCGCCTCTTACTATATGTCTTACCATAAACCCTCATGATCTGACCCTCAACCCTCCACCAAGCCAGATCCAGCAGCCCAGATTTAGTTCCCTATATTATAAACCCCAATTGCAACCACACTGAATCAAAACACTAATTAACTTATTTATTTTACTTAATTTGAATATTTTAGTTAATCCCATTTAATATTTATTTATAATAATTTATTCTTTATAAATAAATTAATATATATATTATGAATGTTAAATCTCTAATTTATTGATTCGTTCCGATTAAATCCATTAATCGTGATGGGCAATAATCGATTTTCTTAAAATATTTATTTAATTAAAATAAATAGTTCTATTTGGCTAAATGGTTTCAATCATTTTATTGGTTGTGATGATTAGCCTATCTTCCCATTTAAATTCATTATTATTTTTAATCGAACCAATCGATTGCGAGGGATAATGATACAAAGTTAATTCATAAAAATTATAAAAATACTATAATTCGTTATAAGTGATAATTGAATCAATCAATTAGAATTGGTAACGATACAAACTAATTATTAAAATTATAAAAATATCCTAATTCGTTATTAGTAATAATCGAATCAATTGATTAAAATTAGTAACGGTGCAATTTCAAATCTGTTAACTATGGCGATTGAATCTATTGATCGTTGCGGTTAATAGTGCAAAATTAAACTCGGGTTGTACGCCCAAACCTCAAAACACTTTTCAAACCTTTCAAAGCTTCAATATCAAACTATGGATTTTTATCCTAGGCAAGTCAGAATGCCTTCCAAATCAAATTTCAAACTCAAAGGGCGTACAACCCGTCCCCCGAACTACGTAGACTCTGATCCTCCATAAGGAGGTACGTAGGCACTTGGCAACAAGGCGAGTCCCCTTCCCAAAAATCTCAATTTTTCCCCTTCTCATTTCCTTAGCTATTAACCTCTGTAATTTTGCTATAAACCTTTACTTTAGACGCAAACCATGGGAAAGGGTTGAGGGTGCCTAACACCTTCCCTCGCCCTGATCTCTTAATTGCATAGGTTTCCTATTCGCCTTGGTAGAATAGGTGGCGACTCTCTAAGTTATAAATTTTTAGGCAGGTTGCTACACGGGTTATTAAATCGATTTGAAAAAAATAAAGAAAGAAAACTGTTTTGAAAGAAATTGATTAAAAAAAACATCATTATGCATTTAATGTGAAATGACATTTGGAGAGAGAGAACATGGTAAATGAAAAGATTTAACACAGTTACCTAGGTCGGCGTCTTTTCAACTGCACGCTTGTACTAACCGTACAAACACGCATTCAATTTCAGAAACTCGTAGATGACAGCTGTGTTTTTCTGAATAGACTTTACGCCTTCTGATTTTGATCACTGCTTCTGATTGTTATTCTTTAGAAATGATCTTGTTCTGATAGGATCATCTTTCTTCCCAAGGATCACATCTTCTGAATGAGCTGAAGCAAGTCTGGGTGATCTTCTGACTGTTGGCTCTTCAGAAATCCTGAGATTCTCTAAAGATGTAGCAACTTGATCTTCTGATCCATTGCTTCTGAGACTATCAGCTTCTGCATCTTTGCTTCTTGGTTCTACTGCTTCTGATATATCAATATCAAAATCTGCAAAATTCTCAAACTGCTTTGGTTTTTCAAGACCAAGCTTATCATCAAACCTGATATTGATTGATTCTTCTACAATCAATGTTTCAGTATTGTATACTCTGTAGCCTTTAGAGCGTTCAGAATATCCAAGAAGGAAACACTTTTGTGCTTTAGAATCAAACTTACCAAGATGATCTTTAGTATTCAGAATAAAACATACACATCCAAAAGGATGGAAATATGAAATGTTGGGCTTTCTGTTCTTCCACAATTCATAAGGAGTCTTATTTAGAATAGGTCTTATAGAGATTCTATTATGAATATAACACGCAGTGTTTATTGCTTCTGCCCAGAAATGCTTAGCCATACTGGTTTCATTGATCATGGTTCTGGCCATTTCTTGTAGAGTCGTATTCTTTCGCTCTACAACTCCATTTTGTTGTGGAGTTCTAGGGCAAGAGAAATCATGGGAAATACCATTTTCTTTGAAGAACTCCTCAAAGAATTTGTTCTCAAATTCACCACCATGATCACTTCTAACCTTTATGATTTTGCACTCTTTCTCAGATTGGATCTGAGTGCAGAATTCAAAGAACACTGAATGAGACTCATCCTTGTGTTTTAAGAACTTTACCCATGTCCAGCGGCTATAATCATCAACGATGACTAATCCATATTTCTTTCCTCTGACAGATGCTGTTTTGACTGGGCCAAACAGATCAATGTGCAAGAGTTCTAACGGCCTTGAGGTAGACACAACATTCTTAGACTTGAATGCAGGTTTGGAGAACTTGCCCTTCTGACATGCTTCACAAAGAGCATCTGATTTGTATTTCAGATTTGGGAGTCCTCTGACCAGATTTAGTTTGTTAATCTGAGAAATCTTTCTCAAACTAGCATGTCCTAATCTTCTGTGCCAGACCCATTGCTCCTCAGAAACAGACATAATGTGGTTGTCGTTTTTTTTACCTCCCCATTTCACTTGGGAGGACGGCACGCTAGACCCTTCACGCGAAATTTGGAAGGAGAATGCGCCCGTGGTGGGATGAATTTTGTTTCAGTTCTTCCTACGATATCACACGAACTTTCTTATTGTCCTATAAGTAGGAAAGGGAAAAAAAGATCTCAACTAAACCCTAGGAGTTTGCTAAGTGTGGGGATTCACCTAGACTAGAAATTCTGGAGTCCGGGAGGTCGGTTATATATAGGGAAGAGTTTAAGCACCCTACATATCTGTAGTACTCTACAGGAACCTTCTCTGTGTCTAAATGTGTTTGTGCTGCTAATGATTATTGGGAAAGTTTCTCCTTTGTATTAGGAGAAGGAATTGAATTGAATAAAAGAAAGACAGACAGACTGACTGACTATTTTTTGGTATTTTATTAGCTCGCTGAGATTCCTTGTGAACCTCATGCCTACATATCCCTAATGGAAGTCAGAGCTTAATGTAGTTCGGGGAACTAATTAATTATTAATTATTTTTGGGTGCCTTGCTTGAAGCTCAAGGTTGAAGCTTGAATTAAATCTCTGTTTACAGTAAAGAGACATGAATTTATCTTTACAGAGAGGTATTTCTACTATTCCACCACAAACATTGAAAGAGTGACAGAATAACTGAATTCATTTCATTCAAGAGGGGGACCTTACTTGTGTATGTGCAAGTATACCAGTCAAATACTTCTTAAATGAAAGAAAAATGCTCATCCAAATTAGGGAAAGTTACCACATGTTTGGGTTTTACTGCCAGCTCATGCCTTTCAAAATCCTAAATGGGAGACTTGATTAAAATGAAATGTAATGTTTGTTTGTTTGAATGTGGTGAGATAGAGGAAAGATCTCTCCATAGAGATAAGCTATGTCTATCTACTGTATAAAAGATTTGATTTTTAACTGGCTTGTATGAGGCCCAAGCTTGAGGCTTTTTGATTAATGTATTATTTATTGACTCTGGGAGATGACTCCACTGGGGGTTAATTACAAGGAATTTTTGTATTCTGTACAAAGCCCAGAATTGAGCCTGACTCTAGCTAGGAAAAATATTATTTTCTGCCTTGTACAAAGCCCAAGGTTGTGGCTGACTGAGTATGAATGACTCTAACAGGGAAAAGATCCTAGATGTTAGGAATCTTTGACACATGAAGTATGGTTTATCTGCCTTGTACAAAGCCCAAGGTTGTGGCTACCTGAATGATGAAGGACTCACTGGGGAGACTCTATTATCTGCCTTGCACAATGGCCAAGGTTGAGGCTGACTATTAACAGGGGAGTTTTATTGTTTTGGTGCCTTGTATGAATCCCAAGGTTGAGGCTAACTATTTTTGTTGGGTTTTGACTCTACTGAAGGATTTATTTATTAAAAGACTGATTTTTTTTGGAAGCTAACCCTTTCCAGGGATTTTGACTCAGCTGGTGAGTTTATCTTTTGAAAAGAATGATTTTTGGAAGCTAACCCTTTTCAGGGGTTTTATTCTTTTAAACAGGTTTTTATTAATTGACTTTGGAGGCTAACCCTTTCCAGGGGTTTTTATTAAGATGAAAGAATGATTTGGAGGCTAACCCTTTCCAGGGGTTTTGACTCTTTTGGGGAAATTATCTCCTAAGAGAAATGAATCTTTGGTTTTTGAAGAAGTGATTTTGGAGGCTAACCCTTTCCAAGGGTTTTTGTTAAAATGATTGGCAGAAAGATTATCTAGTGGAGACTTCTTGTTTAAAGCCCAAGATGAAGGCTGACTCTTGCTGAGGATAAGCAAACATGGATCCTAGACTCTTCTAAGGAAAATTGATGAAGATAAGGGTGACAGAGACTGTCCATGTCTCTCATTCCAAAAGGTGTACTCAATGTAAAATTGAGACAAACTTAGCTTGTTTAAAGTCTGGTTTAAATTGGAAGAAAACTCACCAGGGTATGTTAAAAGGTGACTAAAGACCTGTTCCTATGTTTATAAGAAACCTGGTGGGTCCTTGTATACAAGCTCAAGAGGAAGCTGGAAATGCTTTTAAGAAGCCTGTGGGTCCTTGTACAAAGCCCAAGAGGAGGCTAATCGAGGGTCCTTGTTATAGCACAAGAGAAAGCTATGTGGTTTTGAACTTATTTTGGCTCTAAGCAAATGGGTAAGAGGTTTCACCGGGAATAATTCCTCTTGGGGTGGATGTGTCCTATTTTTTTGGATTCTAAGGTTTTTGCCAAGATGTTTCACCGGGAATAATTCATCTTGGGGGTTTGAACTACAGATCTCTAATTAGGAAAGAGCCTTCACCGGGAAGACATTCTCAATCCTAGGTCATATTCCTATAATATATATATATATATATATATATATAGTTTAACTGTCCTAGGGTTTACACTCAAACGTAGTTCTAATATATATATAAACAGTTCTATATTTGACAGTAATTTAAACAAAGACTGTAAATTGAAAGCTTGTAAAGCCTAACCTGGATGGAGTGGAGGCCTTTGAAGAAGTATGTACAAAGCATTACCAGCAATTGATGGATAACAGTTGAATATATATGATAAACAGTAAAGGGTTTTGAAAACAGAAGAAGTGAAGATGGACAAAGGTCACATAGGTATCTGAAGAGTTTCACCGGGAATAATGCCCTTCAAATACCAGAAGAATGTTTTGAAAACAGAAAGGAGATTTTGTAAATACAGTTTTTGAAAACAAACTATGAAAAGAAAAAGTTGTTGGGACTTACACTCTATTAGAGGCCCACTTAAAAATGATTTACTGTTTATGAGAAACAGTTGAAAATGATTGAAATGATATAAGGTTTTGTTGTTTGAAAACCTTAATCATCCGTTTAATTGGAGACTGAAAACAGTTTTGAACATTGACAAAAGTCAACTTAATTAAGGCAAAGATGAAATCTATACCTAATTAAGACCTAAATAATTAGGGTTTTATCATAAAATTATTCACAAAGTAATTAGGTTAAAACAAAATGAAAATATATATTTTCAAAGTATTTAAGAAAACACTTAAAACATACTATTTTAAACCTAATAAGAATATATGAAATAAATAATATTTTTATGATTTTTTTTTATTATTCACAAAATAGATATATTAAATGACAAGTGTGTAAAAAATGAAATTAAAATGAATTAATTTGATAGGTTAAATAATTGTTTAAAGTTGTAAAGAAATCAAATGGAAAAAGTGATAAAAAATATTGTTTTGTCACTACCAAGGCTTGAACCCACGCTCCCATGGTCACCACACAAAACAAAGCCAACTGAGCTACACGCTCAGTGTGACTAAAGAGGGATTCCAATTGGTTATATATAAAACACGCGCGTTAAAAAAAAATAAAAACAAAAGGTCTGAGGGGGGGATCGAACCCCAGACCTAAGGCATGAGAAAGTGAGAGGCGCTTGTAACCAAGTGAGCTGAACGTTTTAGTCTTTCAAAACACGCTTCCAATTGATTATATTTTAAACTTGCTTCTGAGAATTCAAAAAAACGCGCGCAAAGCAACTTCATCTTCAACCTCACGATTTCAATTTTTGGAAATCCTATCTCCCTCAATTCTCAACTAAATTCAAAGATGTAAAGAAGGATTTTGCTCGTTTTTGGACGAGGATCATGATGGTGTCCTTTAATTTCATTTATTCTAAGTGTAACATAAAATTCGCAAGCATGAACACTAAGAACCCTAAAACTGAAATTAAACATGAAATACTATATATGCATGATTTGATGCAATTGGTTGAGGGCTAATGATCTATGAAGGTGCAGAAACCAACTGGTAACTTCATTTTAAATTTATCATGCGTGAATCATAGAGTTTGAAGCTTTTGAAACTTACCTGAAAAATGAAGATTTGGCTCTGATCAAAGTGTGTTGCAGAGTTGTTGCAACGATCCAGATAGCTTCAGTGATCCTCCTGGAAGGTGTTGAGATGCTTAACTTGGACTGAAAGTGCCCAGAACCTCTTGCTCGACCCCAACTGCAACAGCTCCAAGTGAGAGGTGAAGATGATGATTCCCCACGTACAGAAGTGTTTCAGAGGTTTGGATCACCTCTAAATGACTCCCCTAAGGTGTTTGAATACTTAATTCCAAAGGAAGAGCTCTGGTTTGAAGAATCCGAGTCTTCTTGCCAAAGAACCTTTGAAAACCTTAAGTATGAAGGAAGAAGAGAGAAAGCAAGAGTTCTGTTGCTTTGGTGTGTTTTTTGAATGAGAAAGACCCCTCTATTTATAGGCAAATGGTTCAGAGCAGTTGAACATAGAAAGCTTGCTTAGTGAAGTGAGTTTGGTTTCTTAGCCATGAAGAAATTTTGAAAATATCCCAAATGCAATGATGCATTTTCGGGCTAGCTTCCCCAACCATTGATCTTGTATGATCTTAGGGAACATTTCTGATGCAGAGGAGAGTTCTAATTGGCTTAGAGCAAGATTCCTTGATGATTCACCATTTGCCATAAATTCAAAAATGCAATCATTACATAATCACATGCCTTTGTTTTTGGGAATCTTCTTCAATCCTTATGCAATGATGGAAATTGATGTATGGCATGCTTGCAGATGTATTAGAGGTCGTGTAGCATCACTTAGTGAAGCTAATTGCACAAAATTGCAAAGTTCCAATTTGTACATAACCTATAATTTCACCTTATGAGGCCAACTTTGAACAAGCATAACTCCTAGCTCAAAATGAATTTGGAGAAGGTTGAGCACAATTTGGAAAGCCCTAAACATCTACTTCAAATCATTAGTTTGGGGTTTCTTCAGAATCATTTGGGAAAATTGTGAAAAATGAGCTCAAAGTTGGATGAAAACTAGGTTAAAACACTTAGAAAAATTTCTAAGTTTTTATAACCTAAAGCTTGAAAATTCCAAATCTCTTAAATGGTTGATCTTTTGAAAAAAGTTCCTATGTAAGATGTTGTTTTATTTTGCAAGATCTACAACTTTCATGTTGGAAGTTTTTTGAGTTGTGTAGGTGAAATTTTGAGTTCCCACAATGCCCTCAAAAACCCTAATTCCCGACTTTTTGCTCCTTGATGATTCTTCTTGAATTTCTTTGGTCAAATGACTTTAATATCCATATATTGATGATATTGATCTTTGAAAGTCATGGTTTGACCAAAAATCTTAAAAGTCAAAGGTGATCCCATACAGCTGACTTTTTCCAAATAAAGTGAGATTTTGGACTTTTGTGTGGAATTAAGATCTTCTCCTCAAATGAGTGATGTAAATGGGTTATATTGAGGTAGTAGAGGTTCTTGAATCATGTCTTGAGTTTTGGATCCATGCCCTGATTAAAAGCCAACTATCCAGATGAATTAGGTTAAAAACCCTAATTGTCGACCAGATGAAATTGGTGACTGTGGATCTTGAATTGAGGTGTGATGTCCAGTAGATCTTATTGTATGGATCATTTGAAGATGATTGAAGTCTTTAATAGATGTCTTGGAGCTTTTTAGGGTTTCCCAAAGGTGATCCCTGATTTCAGTCCTTGATAGGCTCAAAAACCCTAGTCTGGTGACCTGAGTAAACCTGTACTCAGATGACTGGGTGTTTAATCAATCATAGGTGAATATAAAAGTGAAGCTTTTGAGTCCTATGATTGTGTTAGAGACCAATCCTTCTATTGATTGATCCTTTGCCTGAGTTTTCTTGTCTTTGAACATCCTTGATTAAATGCCAGATGAAGAAGTGACTGCTCTGGGTACTTGCTTTGACCTGATGAAAATCCTGAAGATATGTCATCTCAGGGGGGTCAAAAATTAGGGTATGACAGATACCCCTATTTAAGTTTCTTTTATCCGGAGGGAGAGAGATTGATATCTCGATCTCTCCTGCGTGAAAGAGACTTAAATATCAAAGAATGCCCGAATTTTGGGCGCTCCTGAGATGTTGTAATTGATAAAATCTTTACATGAACTGATCCCGTTATCGTACTTAGTAGGGAATGAGGAGACAAACTCCTGTAGGAATACGTCATGTGGATTCTGGTGAATGGATGGCAATGTAGGATGCGCAATCCATCTTCTTTAACTAAGTGTTGACACTTAGAAAAAGGCAAGCAACCTCCCCTTGTTTCGGATGTCTGCATCTCGAAACTGGTCTAAGTTGTGATTTTGGACAATATCTCAGATAAAGAGAAATTCTCCAAATATTTGTTTCCTCATCAAACTTCTCATCAGCACTTGGAGATGAGATACCATTTGATGGTAATAAAGAAACTTCAAAGGTTTGTTTCCTCATCAAACTTCTTACCAGCACTTGGAGGTAAGATACCATTTGATGGTAATAAAGAAACTTCAAAGGTTTGTTTCCTCATCAAACTTCTTACCAGCACTTGGAGGTAAGATACCGTTTGATGGTAAATAAAGAAACTTCAAAGGTTTGTTTCCTCATCAAACTTCTTACCAGCACTTGGAGGTAAGATACCATTTGATGGTAAATAAAGAAACTTCAAAGGTTTGTTTCCTCATCAAACTTCTTACCAGCACTTGGAGGTAAGATACCATTTGACGGTAAATAAAGAAACTTCAAAGGTTTGTTTCCTCATCAAACTTCTTACCAGCACTTGGAGGTAAGATACCATTTGACGGTAAATAAAGAAACTTCACCATCCCTCCTTTCAACTTGACGTTTTTGAAGGATTGTCATATGGTCCCGAACTCTTTTGAGGGGCTAATGACTTTGCTCGAAAGTGGTTGAACTGTCTTCGGGAAGAAGACTACCATTCATCTACTTATGCTGAGGAATCTGAACTATCTTCTGGACGAAGACTACCATTCACTGACTCCGTTAGGGATCTTTTGTCGATCCGCTGGGGAAATACCAAACTTCTGAGGAATTCAAAATGCGAAACAAACTATCTTATTTGAAGAAGATTGTCGAGCGTCGCTCTGCAGGAGATTCTCAATTGGGGAATTCCAAAAGTGAACAAACTATCTCTTTGAGGGAGACTACCATTTGTTGACTTGCTTGGGGAATTTGGGTGTATGAACCTTCTTCATGAAGAAGAAAACCCTTTCACAACTTTGCAGGGGAATCTTGAGTATATGCCCAAGTAATTTGGGTATTAACACTATCAAAACCTGGCTAGACTATGCTCATTACGCAAATATGGTGTGAGACAAAATGCATGAATACTACGATGATTTATGAAATGCAAAATGTGAATAGAATTGTCGCGGATGTAAAATCCTATGATACGACTTGAATCTTGTTGATCAGAAGATGTCTTCTTCTTGTAGTTCGAACTCTGTTGGGGATACCTGGTTATCAGTTGTCCACTGTCCGAAGTGAGTAATATGAATTGAAGTGAAGATCCGTCATCGGGAGATGTTCGCAAAGCGACCTCATGGGGAAATCTTGGTTCCCGGAGTCTCAACCGTTCTCGGAGTAGCTGTTTGCATTCTTCCTATTGTTTGTAAACCTTAGAAATAAAATTTCACCTCTATTTTTTTGCAAGTAAATTCATTTTTATTTTATGAAAACATTTCGTTTCAAAAAATGACTGTTTAAATTAAAAAACGCATTTCAAGAAACTGAAAAAGACTCGATTGCAAAGAAAGGCACAAGGCTCAAATTATATTTATGAAATGGTAATCAGTCAAATGCTTGATTCCATGGAGTATTTACAAAGTTGGAAATTGGTAATTTTTCGGGAAAAGGGCTACGATGAAACGTGACGACCGTTATCTTTCCCTTCCACTCCGAGTTGCGCTGTATTCGTGCTTCGTAGAAGATGACCTACTGCTGATGAATACTCCGCTATGGATTTTTGAATGATCAAGTTTGTCCTGAACACAGTTACTTGCCATATATCCCTAACTTTTGCGTAAACTACCCCTCTCGGGTTTTATGTCTACCGGGATTGATTATTTATTTTTTACGTCTCTAACTTTTGCCTGAATCGCCCTTTCGGGTTTTCGATTCACCGAGACGCTCTTTTTTGCCTAAGTCGCTCTTTGCGAGTTTTCAACTTAGCGAGCTGTTCTTTTAATTATTTAGGCGAAGTATTTCTTGACTGCGTCGACGTTCACAGGACGGGTGAATTCTTCTCCATCCATAGTCGTGAGTATTAAGGCTCCTCCTGAGAAAGCTCTCTTGACCACGTAGGGGCCGTCATAATTGGGAGTCCATTTCCCTCTCGAATCTGTGAGAAAAGATTGAATCTTTTTGAGTACAAGGTCGCCTTCTTTGATTGTGCGAGGTCGCACCTTTTTGTCGAAAGCTTTGTTCATTCTTTGTTGATATAGCTGACCGTGGCATAAAGCTGTCATGCGCTTTTCTTCGATTAAGTTCAATTCATCGAATCTGCTTTGACACCACTCGACTTCTGTTAATTTTGCCTCCATCAAGACTCTTATTAATGGGATCTCAACCTCTGTGGGTAGGACTGCTTCCATGCCATATACAAGGGAGAAAGGAGTTGCTCCAGTCGAAGTACGTACTGATGTACGGTAACCATGAAGAGCATACGGGAGCATTTCATGCCAATCTTTGTAAGTGATGACCATCTTCTGAATGATTTTCTTGATGTTTTTATTAGCCGCTTCTACAGCTCCATTCATCTTTGGTCTGTAAGGAGATGAATTGTGATGTTCAATCTTGAATTCTTCACAAAGCTCCTTCATCATTTTGTTGTTCAAATTTGACCCATTGTCAGTAATTATCTTGCTAGGAATGCCGTAACGGCAGATGATGTGATTCTTGATAAACCTGACGACAACTTGTCTTGTAACGTTTGCATATGAAGCTGCTTCAACCCATTTGGTGAAATAGTCTATAGCTACCAAGATGAAGCGATGTCCGTTGTACGCTTTTGGCTCGATCATTCCAATCATGTCGATTCCCCACATGGAGAAAGGCCAAGGGGAAGAAAGTATGTTGAGAAGAGATGGTGGCACATGAATTCTATTGGCGTAGATCTGACATTTGTGACACCTCTTTGCGTACTGGTAGCAATCTGAATCCATCGTCAGCCAATAATATCCTTCTCTCAGTATTTTCCTTGTCATGGTATGTCCATTGGTGTGAGTACCAAAGGAACCTTCATGTATTTCTCTCATGAGTACTTCTGCTTCTTTTCTGTCAACGCATCTGAGCAGAATCATGTCGAAGTTTCTCTTGTACAGAACATCTTCATTCAGGAAAAATCTACAAGTTAACTTTCTCAAAGTCTTTCTATCTTTCTTTGACGCCCCAAGAGGGTACTCTTGCTTTTGAAGAAAGTTCTTGATGTCGTGATACCACGGTTTGTCGTCGATGATTGCTTCTACTGTGAAAACATGAGCGGGCCTATCCAGGCGCATAACATCGATCCGAGGAATGTCATTCCAATGATTTATCCTAATCATGGAAGAGAGTGTGGCTAATGCATCAGCCAAGTTATTTTCTTCACGAGGAATGTGATGAAAATCTACCCTGTCGAAGAATGGTAACAATCTCCTCGCGTAGTCTTTGTAAGGAATTAGCCCTGGTTGGCGTGTTTCCCATTCTCCTTTGATTTGATTAATGACCAAAGCAGAATCTCCGTATACATCCAAGTGTTTAATTCTTAGATCCACAGCTTCTTCGAGACCCATGATGCAAGCTTCATATTCGGCCTCATTGTTTGTGCACTTGAAAGTTAATCTGGCGGTAAATGGAATATGGGTACCCCGAGGAGTAACAATGATTGCCCCAATTCCTCGTCCATAAGCATTGACAGCTCCGTCAAAGATTAAGCCCCACTGGGATCCTATCTCAGGTCCTTCATCTGGTAGTGGCTCGTCGCATTCTTTCATCTTGAGGTACATGACGTCCTCGTCCGGAAAGTCAAAACTGGTTGATTCATGACCATTGAGTGGATGGTGAGCCAGGTGCTCAGCTAGAATGCTTCCTTTAACGGCTTTCTGTGTGTGATACTCAATGTCATATTCTGATAACAACATCTGCCAACGGGCAATTCTCCCAGTTAAGGCAGGCTTCTCAAAGATGTACTTGATTGGATCCATATGAGAGATCAAACAAGTAGTATGTCGAATCATGTACTGGTGGAGACGCTTGGCAGCCCAGGCCAAAGCACAACACGTCTTCTCGAGCATGGAGTAGCGGGATTCACAGTCAGTGAATTTCTTGCTCAGGTAATAGATGGCATGCTCTTTTCTTTTCGTCTCGTCTTGCTGTCCAAGGACACAACCCATGGAATCTTCTAAGACGGTTAAGTACATTATCAAAGGTCTTCCTTCCACTGGAGGAGACAAAATGGGTGGTTTGAGCAGATATTCTTTAATGCTGTCGAACGCTTTCTGACAATCGTCTTTCCAGACGCAACTTTGATTTTTCCGTAGAAGTTTGAAAATAGGAGCACAAGTTGCAGTCATGAGATATATGAATCTCGAGATGTAATTCAGACGTCCAAGAAATCCTCTAACTTGTTTCTCGGTTCTGGGTGAAGGCATTTCTTGAATTGCCTTGACTTTGTCTAGATCTACTTCAATTCCTCGTTTGCTGACAATGAAACCAAGGATTTTTCCTGAGTAGACACCAAAGGTGCACTTGTTGGGGTTCAGGCGAAGCTGAAACTTCCGTAAGCGTTGAAATAACTTCGTCAGATTTTGTATGTGATCTTCTTTATTTTCTGATTTGGCAATCATGTCGTCCACATAGACTTCCACTTCTTTATGCATCATGTCGTGGAAAAGTGTAGTCATGGCTCTTTGATAAGTTGCCCCTGCGTTTTTTAGTCCAAAAGGCATAACACGATAGCAGAACGTGCCCCAGGGGGTGATGAAAGCTGTTTTCTCCATGTCTTCAGGTGCCATTTTGATTTGGTTGTATCCTGAAAATCCGTCCATGAACGAGAAAACTTTGGATTTTGCTGTACTGTCTACCAACATATCAATATGTGGTAAAGGAAAATCATCCTTAGGGCTAGCTTTGTTCAAATCTCTGTAGTCGACGCACATGCGGACTTTTCCGTCTTTCTTAGGAACGGGAACAATGTTAGCTAACCACTGAGGGTATTCTGAAGTGACGAGGAAACCTGCGTTGATCTGCTTTTGAACTTCCTCTTTGATTTTCATGGCCATCTCCGGATGAGTTCTTCTCAATTTTTGCTTGACCGGAGGGCATTCTGCTTTTAATGGCAAGTGATCCTCCACTATACTGGTATCAAACCCTGGCATATCTTGATAAGACCAAGCGAAGACATCTGAGAATTCTTTGAGCAGTTGTATCAAACTCTCTCTGATCTCTGAACTGAGCGAAGCTCCAATCTTAACCTCTTTTCTGTTTCCATCGGAACCAAGGTTAATGATCTCTAGAGGCTCATTGTATGGCTGAATGGCCTCTTCCTTTTGTTGAAGTAATCGTGAAATTTCCTTTGATATTTCTTCGTCTTCTTCTTCCTCTGCCTCGAATACAGGAAACTCAAAGCTTGGAGAAGTCATACGGTCGCACGTTTCAACGGGGTATTTTATGATTAATCTGCATATGTGTGATAATTTTATTTAGACAACGAGGGAAGACTCGGTGTATGCAGTTAATGGAATTTTTTGATGTTTTTTAAGGGTGTTTTTTAGGATTACCAATTTCCGAAAAAAAAAGAAAAGGAAAAACTAACGACGGAACAAAATGACATTTTTATTTATTGACAGTCATTTCTTGAAACAAAGACCCTATAGAACAAAACTCTATTGCTTTGGGCGAAGCAAAGAGGGACATTTTCCTAAGAAATAGTAAAATGCAAAGCCCTATGAAACATCTCTTCACCCTGGGCTATGGTGAGAGGATAAAATAACGGTGAAAGTTCCTACTTAGGAGTGCGAACAACAGTTGTAACTTCAACAGCTGTCCAATAGTGGCGAACCCCATTGTGCACTAAGTAATCTGGAACCTTAGGCTTAAGCTGGCCTGTGGTAGGTCTTGATTTACCAACCACTGTCTTTGCAACACTCAGACGATCTTCTTCTACTTCAGCAGACTGAGCGGTGTGAGCATACCCATTTCCAAGTGGAGTATGTCGAACTTTCTTTTGAGGAAACTTCCAATCTTCTGAATGGAGAGACTCGTTGTCGGAGACACTTTCGAGATCATCCTCTTCTGTATTTTGGTCTTGCTCTTCTCCTCAGATGGCATTGACTAGATATGTGAACTCTAGATCCGTAGCCTCGGAAGGTGACTTGGGGATATAATCCTCAATGATGATTTCACCAGTCGATGATGATGAATAGCAAGGGTTATATATCTCTATTGGCTGAGTAAGGTACTCGTAATCAATGTTCCCTCCAGTTGGAACGATATCTTCCAAAGAGGTTTTTGAGCTTTCAGGAGCGGAGTATTTCACCATGTAGTCGAATTTTCTGCTTGGTTCTCCTAATGTATCCCAGGTTTCTTCGGGGATAGGAGGAACTTCTTCTGATGAACCATGACTTCCGGTGGTGAAGCTATTTGTAACTTCGTCACTGCTTGGTCGAGTCTTACTTTCAGATCCCTTGGTCTGATAACAGCAAGGTGATTCAGACTCTGATAGGGATATGTATCCTGCTTTGTTAAGATAGGATAGCCATTCCTCTTCATCGGTGTTTTCCGTACCGGTGGTATTGACTGTTTGTTGAACAGGTTGAAGAAAACCTCCGCTGCGGAAAGTTTCTTGAATTGGAAGAACTACCTCAATTCCTGGAATAGTCTTTGATGATGTTGGAAAGAATCCAACTCCTGTTCTGTTCTTGTTGTTGGTAGGAATATTAATGTGCCCCCCAACCACTGGTAGTGCCATCCTTTACAACTTGGATTGCATCTCTGTATGAAGAGATAGACGCTGCTTTCTCCTTTCTTTTGTCCAAGGAAAGTGCTTGGAATTTAGTTCCAACAACTTCTTTTGGTTCTATGTCGGAGAATGACGACAGGTTGCTGACGATCAGAGCTCGTTCTCCACATACAGTTACCAATTTGTCATTTCTTATGAACTTCAGTTTCTGATGAAGTGTTGAAGTAATTGCCCCAGCCTCATGAATCCATGGGCGACCTAGCAAACAACTGTATTGTGCTGGAATATCCATGACTTGGAAAGTGATTTTAAACGTCTGAGGTCCAATAGTTATGGGAAGATCCACTTCTCCAAAAACTGACTTTTTTTGATCCATCAAAGGCTTTGACGATGACATGACTTTCCCTTAGCGGTTAATCTTTGAAAGATAATCTTGACAATGTTGAGTTAGGCATGACGTTGAGAGAGGATCCGTTGTCTATTAGGACTCCTGTGAGTATATCACCCATGCAGCCAACTGAGATGTGAAGTGGAAGATTGTGGTCTACTCCTTCTTCAGGAAGATCTTCATCACAAAAACTCAGACTAGTTCCCGCGGAAATGTTGGCAACGATGTCATTGAACTGGCTTATTGTGACGCTAGGTTCTACAAAAGCTTGTTCCAAAACTTTCTGTAGAGCTTCCCTATGAGCTTCAGAACTCAATAGCAGGGAAAGAACAGAAATCCTAGACGGAGTATGTAGTAATTGATCTATAATGTTGTATTCACTCCTCTGGATTAACTTCAAGATCTCATCATTTTCTTTCGCTTGAACAGCATTGGTCGGATGATTGTCTTGCCTATGTGGTACTTCCTCCGAAGGTTTCTCCACATTTTCTGTTGTTCTGTTGAAGACTCGTCCACTTCTGGTGACTCGACTAATATCCGCAATGTTGACAACAGACGGTAATGGTATTTCCTTGCCATTTTCATTGAATGTAGCATTGTACTTGTATGGTATAGCCTTGCTAGACTCAAACGGTACAGGACCTGGTAAGTAGATGACTAGTGGAGCAACTGCTGTCTTCCTGCTATCATACTTAACTTGCATTGGTTCAACTTGATTAATTTGAGGAGATACGGTAAAGACTTCATCATCTTCTCTGTTGGCAAGAACAGTAATGGTATTGTCATCCATCAGCTTTTGAATGTCGTTGCGAACACGCAAACATCCTTGTGAATTTCTTCGACAAATTCTGCATCTACCGTAAGCGTGGAAATCAGTTCCAAAGTAGGCAAGTCCATTTAAAGTTTTATGGAACCTGACTACCGATCCTTCAAGATCTTCAACTTTGTAGATTTTGTATTCTCCTGGACATCCTTGAACCATGTTGATGTCATGTTCAGTTCTGACTCGGATATGTTGAATCCATCCTAAGTCCATTTGTTCTTGTAATGCAGCTTGAACTACAGCACATCCTTGATTATTCTTTGGACAAATATCACATGCGAAGTAGTTGTGGGGTGGTACATGGCCGTACCCAGCTTGTTTAGCGTGCATCTTAACAAGATTTTCCCCTATCTGACGAATGTCGTAGATTTGAATGACGTTAGGGTGTTGATCTATCCAATTTACTGAAGCTTCTTTATGCTGCGACAAAGGATTTGCTTGGACGTTTGGACTAGTATCTTTGAAGGATAGCATTCCGCTCTTCACTAATCGTTGGACGTCAATCTTGAAAGGGAAACAGTTCTCAATACTGTGACCTGGTGCCCCCTGATGATAGGGACAAGATTGGTCAGCCTTATACCATGGTGAGGAACTGTTTGTAGGATTTGGAGGACTCCTTGTCTGAATGAGTCCTTTTGCCAGTAATGTTGGAAATAATTCCGCATACGGCATTGGTACTGGGTAAAGGCAGGATACCTTGGAGCCCGATTGTTGTAATTTGGAGGTCGAACCTGCTGCTGAGGTTGCTGCGACCTTTGTTGAATTTGTTGTTGCGGGACCTGAGGTTGATAAGCTGGCGCTGAGTTAACAACCGGAGTTATTGTTGCAACTTGAGGTGAAAATCTCTTCTTTGTTTTGTGCAAGATATTGCTGACATCTTGGTCCTTTTTCTTCTGGAAAGAACTTCCATACTTCCTTGGACCAATAGAAGATTCTGGTTCTTTGTTCAAGCGTCCTTCTCGAACTGCTCCTTCTAAACGTACACCCATGTTTACCATCTCGGTAAAGTCACTTGGTGCACTTGCAACCATTCGTTCGTAGTAAAATGGACTCAAAGTTTTGAGATAGATTTTTGTCATTTCTTTCTCTTCAAGTGGTGGACAGATTTGTGCAGCAACTTCACGCCATCTTTGAGCGTATTCCTTGAAGCTTTCCCTATCCTTTTGAGTCATGGCCCGGAGTTGATCTCTGTCGGGAGCCATATCCAGATTGTACTTATAATGTTTGACGAAGGCCTCTCCGAGGTCTCGAAAAGTACAAATCTCTGAACTTTCCAAGTTCATGTACCATTTGAGTGCAGCACCAGTCAGGCTGTCTTGAAAATAATGAATGAGTAATTGTTGATTATCAGTCTAAGTTGACATTCTTCGAGCATACATTACGAGGTGACTTTGTGGGCATGAATTCCCTTTGTACTTCTCGAAATCTGGTACTTTGAATTTGTGAGGAATCTTAACATTTGGAACCAGACAGAGGTCTGCAGCATTCTTTCCAAATAGATCTTGTCCTCGAAGAGTCTTGAGTTCCTTCTGCATTTGCAGAATCTGTTCCTGGAACTCGTCCAATCTTTCATACACGCCAGCGTCCTCACTGGGAGCGTGATTATATACTTGTCCGCCCTGTTGAGGAAAATTATGCATAATGGACTGTGGAGAAGCCATGACAGCAGATCTTGGAATCTCATCATTCTGTTGCGTGAAACCCATTGCCGTTGCTCTTGGAACTTCAATTTCCAGAGGTTTGTAACCCTCCGGTGGACGCATATCCATGGTGACTTTTGGAGCTTCAGAAGCTGGGGGTATGTACCCTTCTGGAATAAAGTTATACGGCATGCCCCAAGGTCGGTTGGGTGGCATGGCATACTGAGGAATAGGAGTAAAAACAATCTCGGAAACCACAGTCCTTTGTGGTTCTTCTGGCGTTGGTCGATTCTGTGCAACTACCAGGGCTTCTACCATGCTATTGAGCCTTTCAATAGCATCTTTGAGAGTATTAACCTCTTCTCTGAGTTCTCCATTCTCTTGCTCAAAGTCTTCCATTCTTTTCTTGCGACTTGAACGAGTGTTGTATGGACGAGACAGCTTGAAAATCTTGGTTCACCTCCTTCTCCTCCTCTCTTTCTGGAGAAAGGAAAGTGACTATTAGATCCGCGACAATTCTCGTGTCAGTGTGTACGACTAAAGCGATGTATGATATGCAATTAAGTTAATATTTTTCAAGGAAACATCATAATTACGTTATGAAACAACAAACTTTTATTAATTAAGCGAAAACGCCGTTTTTACACACTTTGAAAAAGGGAAATACAGAGAAACTGAGAGAAAGGACTCTAAAACTTTGACGAAGAGCCGACTTCACGTTCTAACATTTTCTTCTGTTTCTTGAGCTGAGCGTTCTCTGACGTGAGCTGATCGATGATCCAGGAAGCAGGAGGGATATGATGAGAAAGTGACGATTGTGTCACCTGTCGATCGAGCACTTCAAGTAACTCATCCTTCCTTCTTAGGATGTTATGAATCTCAACGTTTTTCGTGTTGACGATTCGATACTTGTTCCTCCAAGCATTCCTTTCTTGGCATACCTTGTTTAATGCCGCTTGTAATTTTTCAACATCGGTGGAGAAAAGGTAAATGGGTTCCCTCAGGGGAATAGGTTCTTGATGCTGATATGGCATCCTGAGCTTGAATGCTCTGACGCGTACCCATTGAAGGTAAGGATCTAGGGAGATGCAAAGATGTTTTCCTAACAATCTTCTCCCTTTGTTGTGTACAAGACGCCAGGCTTGGACAATTTCCTTCTTCAGCATGTTACCATGATCGTCGATGTTCTTGAAGAACAGACCCTCCAATTGGATGTTACTTGGTATATTTTTCATAGGATAGCCGTATTGACGACGGGCTAAAGCTGGATTGTAACTGATTCCTCCCTTAGTTCCAATAAGGGGTATGTTGGGAAAACTTCCGTAACTGAAGATGATCTTGGTTTCGTCGTTGTCAGGACTACACCACTCAATGTCCGTATGAGTGAGGGACGTGATTTTCTGTGACCAGTAAAGGCCATCCCTCATGCTCCAGAAAGTGCTAGACTTCGGCAGGTGCGAAACGAACCATCCGTATAACAACGGTACGCAGCATGTAATTAATCCTCCTCGCTGCAGGTTTCTTGAATGCACAGAGTGATAAGCATCCGCAAGCAAGGTTGGAACTGGATTTCCAATTAGGAAGATCTTAATTGCGTTGATGTCGACGAAATCGTTAATGTTAGGAAACAAAAATAATCCGTAGATAAGCAAAGCCAAGATTTCCTCAAAAGCGCTAATATCTTGGATGCTGACGAAGTACCGAGCTTGATCAAACAGGAATTTGGAAGGAAATCCTTGATTTCCTCCTCTACTCACCATATGAGTTCTGATGTCGACTACGTTCAAAGGAGTAGTTGCAGCAATGATAATGTCGTTAGGATTCTTTTCCAAACCGGAGTACGGATCTTGCGCGTACACGGGTATTCCAATCAGACGAGAGTACTCCTCCAACGTAGGCATGAGCTGATAATCTGGAAAGGTGAAGCAGTGATACGTTGGATCGTAAAACTGTACTAAGGTGGGAAGGATCCCATCCACAATGTTGGTATTGAGCAAAGGCAGAAGTTTTCCATACTTCTCCTTGAAAGCCTGGGGGTTGACCACCAGTTTTCCGAGCTTTCCCAGTTCCTCGACCTGGGGAATCTTGAAGGTGTATTTCCTAGCTCTCTTTCTTCCGTAATCCATGGTATAGATCCTTAAGTCCTTTCTCCGTTTCTCTCTTTCTCTCAAGTTTAAAACGTTCGTTATTTAGTTTCCTTGAAAAACGACTCGAAAAAGACTCTTTTTGTTTTTAGTTATTATTAATGAATGATGTATGAATGCATGAATGCACACACAAGAGTTTTAAACAAACATGGCGTTGAAGGGTATAGTGGTCATGAAGTCAAAACGCAAACCTCACCCCAATGGTAAACTAAGGATAAGGATTTTTGTACCTGTAGAACGGGTTCTAGGGGTCTCAGAGTTTTTGCTCAACCTTAAAGATACGTTGATTGGTATCTATAAGAGAGTTTTCTCTGAGTGTAGTATCTGCGTGACAATTACTTTCGTAATCACCGCTCTACGTCCTAAAAAAGGCTTTAAGTGGGGTTAATGTGTTTCTAGGTCCTCCTGGTACAAATCAGTCTCGGAATACAGTGGCGCAGTTAATCACAACCAGCCAGGCAAATCCCAAGAGTAGACTTGGAAACCAAGATTAGAGGGTCTTCACCGGGAAGACATCCTCCATCCTATCTTATGTTGCACTCAAATCCGGGTATAGGATTTCTCACCACAAGAGGGAATCAAGCCCTTTCCCGATACAGAATAAACAAAATAAACAAAGGTAAATGCAGCAAACACATGAAATGACACAGAGGTTAGGCAGGACCTCTCTTGTTTGAGGGGGAATTTGGCATCCCTAATTCCTCATTGGGGCTGGACCAGCAACAGGTCAACCATTGGTTTGGATGAAAAACCAAGGTTTTTAACACTTATATCCCCAGCAGAGTCGCCATTTTTCTGTGGTTGTCGTTTTTTTTACCTCCCCGTTTCACTTGGGAGGACGGCACGCTAGACCCTTCACGCGAAATTTGGAAGGAGAATGCGCCCGTGGTGGGATGAATTTTGTTTCAGTTCTTCCTACGATATCACACGAACTTTCTTATTGTCCTACAAGTAGGAAAGGGAAAAAAAGATCTCAACTAAACCCTAGGAGTTTGCTAAGTGTGGGGATTCACCTAGACTAGAAATTCTGGAGTCCGGGAGGTCGGTTATACATAGGGAAGAGTTTAAGCACCCTACATATCTGTAGTACTCTACAGGAACCTTCTCTGTGTCTAAATGTGTTTGTGCTGCTAATGATTATTGGGAAAGTTTCTCCTTTGTATTAGCAGAAGGAATTGAATTGAAAAAAAGAAAGACAGACAGACTGACTGACTATTTTTTGGTATTTTATTAGCTCGCTGAGATTCCTTGTGAACCTCATGCCTACATATCCCTAATGGAAGTCAGAGCTTAATGTAGTTCGGGGAACTAATTAATTATTAATTATTTTTGGGTGCCTTGCTTGAAGCTCAAGGTTGAAGCTTGAATTAAATCTCTGTTTACAGTAAAGAGACATGAATTTATCTTTACAGAGAGGTATTTCTACTATTCCACCACAAACATTAAAAGAGTGACAGAATAACTGAATTCATTTCATTCAAGAGGGGGACCTTACTTGTGTATGTGCAAGTATACCAGTCAAATGCTTCTTAAATGAAAGAAAAATGTTCATCCAAATTAGGGAAAGTTACCACATGTCTGGGTTTTACTGCCAGCTCATGCCTTTCAAAATCCTAAATGGGAGACTTGATTAAAATGAAACGTAATGTTTGTTTGTTTGAATGTGGTGAGATAGAGGAAAGATCTCTCTATAGAGATAAGCTATGTCTATCTACTGTATAAAAGATTTAATTTTTAACTGGCTTGTATGAGGCCCAAGCTTGAGGCTTTTTGATTAATGTATTATTTATTGACTCTGGGAGATCACTCCACTGGGGGTTAATTACAAGGAATTTTTGTATTCTGTACAAAGCCCAGAATTGAGGCTGACTCTAGCTAGGAAAAATATTATTTTCTGCCTTGTTCAAAGCCCAAGGTTGTGGCTGACTGAGTATGAATGACTCTAACAGGGAAAAGATCCTAGATGTTAGGAATCTTTGACACATGAAGTATGGTTTATCTGCCTTGTACAAAGCCCAAGGTTGTGGCTACCTGAATGATGAAGGACTCACTGGGGAGACTCTATTATCTGCCTTGCACAATGCCCAAGGTTGAGGCTGACTATTTTTGTTGGGTTTTGACTCTACTGAAGGATTTATTTATTAAAAGACTGATTTTTTTTGGAAGCTAACCCTTTCCAGGGATTTTGACTCAGCTAGTGAGTTTATCTTTTGAAAAGAATGATTTTTGGAAGCTAACCCTTTCCAGGGGTTTTATTCTTTTAAACAGGTTTTTATTAATTGACTTTGGAGGCTAACCCTTTCCAGGGGTTTTTATTAAGATGAAAGAATGATTTGGAGGCTAACCCTTTCCAGGGGTTTTGACTCTTTTGGGGAAATTATCTCCTAAAAGAAATGAATCTTTGGTTTTTGAAGAAGTGATTTTGGAGGCTAACCCTTTCCAGGGGTTTTTGTTAAAATGATTGGCAGAAAGATTATCTAGTGGAGACTTCTTGTTTAAAACCCAAGATGAAGGCTGACTCTTGCTGAGGATAAGCAAACATGGATCCTAGACTCTGCTAAGAAAAATTGATGAAGATAAGGGTGACAGAGACTGTCCATGTCTCTCATTCCAAAAGGTGTACTCAATGTAAAATTGAGACAAACTTAGCTTGTTTAAAGTCTGGTTTAAATTGGAAGAAAACTCACCAGGGTATGTTAAAAGGTGACTAAAGACCTGTTCCTATGTTTATAAGAAACCTGGTGGGTCCTTGTATACAAGCTCAAGAGGAAGCTGGAAATGCTTTTAAGAAGCCTGTGGGTCCTTGTACAAAGCCCAAGAGGAGGCTAATCGAGGGTCATCGAGGGTCCTTGTAGATGTTGTTGATTGGCTGTAATTTTTGGTAAAACTCATAGTGTTTCTATCTTGTCAAATCTGGTGTCATGACATGCTTTCTACTGTTGTAAAGTTTTTCTTATGCAGGCCTTTACCTGATGTCAAGGCCGATGTCATGACATTCGCAGCTGTTACGTTCTTTTCTATTACTATTTATGGTTATGTGATCTGATAAGATCCTATGCGCTTTATTTGGTAATGTTGGATTCTGATCTGATTCAAGGACGTCTTTGATGGTTATTATTTTTAGTTCCTTGATTTATGGAAATTAGTTTTATTAGGGTTAAAACTAATTTGGATCCAAGGCCCAGCTGCTGTGTTTTATGAAGGCTATATATTCTACGAAGAAGCTGCTGATCATGTTAGGGTTTTTGGATTGAGAAGCTTTGAGAGTTCTGTGTTTTTAAGTTTTGCGTTCTAGCTTTCTTGTAAGCCAAACAATCATCATGATGATTGTCTTGGTCTAGATGTTTTGGTTTGAGTTGTAAGAAGTACTCGAAGCTTTTAAGCAAGAGTACTATTGTACTTGATCAAAGCTTTTAAGCAAGATCAAGTTGTGTCTTTGAAGTGTGTCTTCTTCTGTTATTAGTAGAGCGTTTGTCATCACTGCTGTGATTGAGGGGGAGTGAGTAGGATCTCTGATCTAAGAAGTTTTAGATTGAAGTTGCATTGGGTAGATATTAAGTGAAAGGAGTAATCTTGATCAGTATTACCTTGAATTAATATTACTTATAGTGGACTTCCTCCCTGGCTTGGTAGCCCCCAGATGTAGGTGTGATTGCACCGAACTGGGTTAACAACTTTCTTGTGTTGATATTCAGTTTACTTTCTGTTCATTTGTTTAAAAGCATTCAGATAGTAATGTCGTGACATCCTGTACGACATCGCGTGTCTGAGTCCAGAATTTCAGTCCTTGTTATAGCACAAGAGAAAGCTATGTGGTTTTGAACTTATTTTGGCTCTAAGCAAATGGGTAAGAGGTTTCACCGGGAATAATTCCTCTTGGGGTGGATGTGTCCTATTTTTTTGGATTCTAAGGTTTTTGCCAAGATGTTTCACCGGGAATAGTTCATCTTGGGGGTTTGAACTACAGATCTCTAATTAGGAAAGAGCCTTCACCGGGAAGACATTCTCAATCCTAGGTCGTATTCCTATAATATATATATAGTTTAACTATCCTAGGGTTTACACTCAAACGTAGTTCTAATATATATATAAACAGTTCTATATTTGACAGTAATTTAAACAAAGACTGTAAATTGAAAGCTTGTAAAGCCTAACCTGGATGGAGTGGAGGCCTTTGAAGAAGTATGTACAAAGCCTTACCAGCAATTGATGGATAACAGTTGAATATATATGATAAACAGTAAAGGGTTTTGAAAATAGAAGAAGTGAAGATGGACAAAGGTCACATAGGTATCTGAAGAGTTTCACCTGTGAATACAAGATCACACTCACAAAGATGTTTTTGATTCATGGCAAACTCAACAAGCATACAAGCATCAAGGTACAAGCAGAAGAACTCAAAGAAAAGCAAGCTTTGGTCACTCATAACAGAGCAGGTCGACCTACTATGCATACAGGTCGACTCAACACAAGCAAAATAAGAGGAACTCAGAAAATCAGCAGTCAGGTCGACCTACTCCCAACACAGGTCGACCTAAAATGAAGAAATTTACATATCATTCTGCTAGGTCGACCTACACAACAACTAGGTCGACCTAATCTGAGAAAATATCCCCAAAACGCATCTGAAGTGGATTCTGGTCGACCTACTTCTTTGACAGGTCGAACTAACTGGGAACAAATGACATCCAAAGGATATGCAGCTCTGTTAGGTCGACCCAGCCCTAAATTAGGTCGACCTATTTGATCAAAACTGACATCCAAAGGATATGCAGCTCTGTTAGGTCGACCCAACCCTAAATTAGGTCGACCTATCTGATCAAAACTGCCAAAATTTCTGGTTTTCTCTGCATCAACTGAAAAGCTCTCATATATATTGTCCAAGGTTCAATTATTGAAAACAACACCAACGACTGAAAGATACACAAAGGCTTCTCATCTTCGTTCTTCGTCATCTCCAACACAATTACACATAATCATTCTTGCGTTGAGGGTTAGTGATCGAGTTCGATAACGTCCATGGAACGGAATTGAAGATTCCTAGTGGGTGAAGATTTGTGGGGTTTTTGGTGAATAAAATCCGAGGGTTTTGTCCTCCAAGATAGGTGTTTCTTGGGGGTTTTTATCAAGAGGTTTCATCGAGGATCCATCTGAGTGTGAAGATTGAAGAACAAGGGTTCAAGGCAATTCAAGGCACTGCAGAAAAGGGATCAAGTGAAGCTCTTGGATCACCTTGATCTGGCTCAAGATTAAGGGGGAAGAAGATTCAAAGGATCGACAAATTCGGTTTATTGTTTATCACTTTGTTTTCTTCTTTGTATATACTACTTTCAACATTAATGGAAGATTTCCCAATTTCAATTTGGAATTGGGGGCAGACGTAGTCGTAGCGAGGACGATCGACGAACTGCCTGAACCAATATCGTGTTCTTGTCGCTTTTATCTTTTCATTTACATTCTGTTCATATTTGGTCATAATTGCAAAATTGATTAACGATTCAAGTGTTAAAATTGTGAATTAAGGTTCTGCATAAACATCACAATTCACCACATCTTGAATCATCATCAACTTGAACATTATCACCGAGTGTTTGTCTTTTTGCTTATTCCATAATTACTGCATTGCAAATCAAAGTTTGTCAATTTAGAAGTTAATTGATTTTCAGCTGTGAAACGTATTGATTCGATAACATATCACTTCATCGTTAATCTCAATTATCTTGTGGTTTTGTCACATATACGACCCTTGCAATAACGGTCCGGAATAGACGCAAGTCGATTCAGAACCGCTTTCGCTTTAGTTCGAAATAATTCCGAAAAACTCTGTGAGATCTATTCACCCCCCCTCTAGATCCTCAGGCCAGCGTCTAACAAGTGGCATCAAGAGCTCTGGTTTATTCCGTGCTACGTGAAACACTTATTGGAAAGATGGCTTCCGGACCTAAAGGGGCTCACAATAGAGCTCCAGTTTTCAACGGTGAAAACTATGGCTATTGGAAGGATTGTATGTGTGTCCACATCAATGCAATTGATAGGAACATCTGGACAGCTATTGTCAATGGTCCCTTTCAGATCACCATGACAAATGCAGCTGGTGCAGTTGTTCCAAAACCAGAAAATACTTGGGATGCTGAAGATGAAAAGAGATATGCATACGATTGGAAAGCGAGAAACATTCTAATCTCAGCTCTAGGAGTTGATGAATACTATCGCGTTTCCCATTGTAGATCCGCTAAAGCTATGTGGGACACATTGCAAGTTGCCCACGAGGGAACGGATGATGTCAAACTAGCTAGGATCAATACGTTAACTCAAGAGTTCGAACTCTTCCACATGGAAGATGGTGAATCCATCGAAAACATGCAGAAGAGATTCGTTCACCTGAAAAATCGGTTAAATTCTCTTGATAGACCTATTTCCAATGCAGTTGCTACTAACAAAATCTTAAGATGCTTGAACAGGGAATGGCAACCCAAGGTTACAGCAATAAAGGAAGCAAATGATCTAAACACCTTAGACATTACCACTCTCTTTGGTAAACTAGAGGAACATGAACAACACCTTAAATGCCTTGACATGCATGAGAAAAGGGCAAAGAAAGAAAAGAACATGGAGAAAGAGGTAGAGAAGAAGTCAATAGCTCTAAAAGCTTCAAGCTCCAAGACCTCAAGACAAGAGCTAGAGGATAGTGATACAAGTGATGACGAAGACTCCGATGATGAGGAAATGGGACTGTTTGTGCGAAGATACAACAAATATCTAAAGAAAAATGGAGCAAAACATTCTGACAAAGGCTTGATCAACTATAGAAAGCAATCAAACAAGTTCAAACAAGATGACGACAACAAAGGAAAAATCAAAGGCCCTTGCTTTAATTGTGGGAAAGCCGGTCACTACAAACCGGATTGTCCATACCTTAAGAAGGAAAAAGAGAAGAACCAAAGCAAAGGTCATAAAAAATCTAAGAGAGCCTACATAGCATGGGAAAGTGATTCATCTAGTGAAAGCTCATCAAGCGATGAAGAAGAATCAGCAAACTTATGCGTTATGGCTCATTAACACAAGAAAAAGAAAGTTGTAAGTCATCTTAAACCTGAACTCATAGATAAGGTATCTCACTCTCAACTAAAACTTGCTTTTGAAGAATTACATAGAGATGCAATTGAAGCTTTCAAACTTTTGGCCTCAAATAAGAAAATCTTTTCATATCTTGAATCAAAAGTTGAGAAAACCGAAAAGGATATGGAAGCTTTAAAACAATCTATGCTAGACATTCAAAAGGATAAAGTTGAAATAGATCCTACATCATGGTTTGGTTGTGAGACATGTCACATTTGGCAAAAAGAAGTAAGAGATCTAAAAGCCAAGTTAGACAAGGCTCTACAACCAAAAGTGACCTTTGCGGTCGATCCAAATAAGTTCAAAAGATCGTATACTCCTTTATATAGTAAATACACTTTTGTACCAAAAGTATCAACTAGCAAAACAGCATATTCTCATCTTATTACCTGTCATTATTGTTGCAAAAAGGGACATACCATTGAAAAATGCAAATTTAGGAGAATTTTAGTTCCTAAAGGAGTATTTCAATGGTTGCCTAAGTGCAACAAAATGTGTACTCACTACCAAGGACCCAATGAAAATTGGGGACCTCCCTCTCTAAATTAATCTTGCAGGAAAAGTGTTTTGACATTGCCGAAAGGTTGTGGTTCCTTGATAGCGGATGTTCAAGACACATGACGGGAGACCTATCTCTTTTCGTTGAGTTTCAAACAAAGAAAAAGGGGTATGTCACCTATGGAGATAACAATCGGGGAGCCATACTTGGTAAAGGAAGTGTAGGTAACCCTTCTACCACTACTATAACTGATGTGCTGCTAGTAGAAGGCCTTAAACATAATCTTTTAAGTATAAGTCAATTGTGTGACAAAGATTTTAAAGTAATGTTTACAAATTCTGGCTGCACAATAGAACATACTAAGAAAAGAGACATTATGTTTAAGGGCTTAAGAGTAAACAACATCTACATGCTAAACTTGGATGAGGTATCTAAGTCTAGTACCAAGTGTCTAATTGCTCTAGGCGAAGACTCATGGCTTTGGCATAGACGTCTCGCCCACATAAATTTTGACTTACTTAATAAAGTTGTCACAAAAGATTTAGTAATCGGCTTACCTAAAATGAAGTTTTCAAAAGATCATCTATGTGATGCTTGTCAAAAGGGAAAGCAAACAAAAATCTCTTTTAAATCAAAGAACGTGGTTTCAACATCACGCCCTGTTGAACTACTTCACATGGATCTCTTTGGCCCTTCAAGGACTAAAAGCATAGGTGGAAACACCTATGGTTTTGTCATTGTCGATGATTACTCTAGATTTTGTTGGACAATCTTTCTACCTAGTAGGGATCAAACTTTTCCAGCTTTCACACAATTTGCAAGATTATGTCAAAACAAAATGAACAACAAAATAGTTGCAATTCGAAGTGATCACGGTGGAGAGTTTGAAAACTATCTTTTTGAAAAATACTGTGATAAACATGGAATTGAGCATAACTTTTCAGCTCCTAGAACACCTCAACAAAACGGAGTAGTTGAACGTAAAAATCGGGTTCTAGAGGAGCTGGCAAGAACAATGCTGAATGAGGGTAATCTACGCAAGTATTTCTGGGCCGACGCGATTAGTACCGCATGTTATGTTTTGAATAGGATAATAATACGTCCTATACTGAACAAAACTCCCTATGAATTACTAAAAGGTAGAAAACCAAATGTATCTCATCTCCATGTATTCGGTTGCAAGTGTTTTGTCTTGAACAATGGTAAGGATAATCTTGGTAAATTCGATGCTAAAGCTGATGAGGGCATATTCCTTGGTTACTCACAATCTAGCAAAGCATATCGGGTATATAATAAGAGATTACTTATAGTAGAAGAGTCAGTACACGTGTCTTTTGATGAATCTTATACAAAATGTGTCGAGAAAGGTCTTTCGTTTAATGGTGCAGGTCCATCCACTGAAGACATTGTCAAAGATAAGGAAGACGAGAATGAAAGTATTGTAAAGAAAGATGCTGAGAGAGAGAAAGATGAGTCTCATGATGAAAATGAAAAAGAAAGCATCTCAAACAATGAAGAACTTCCTAAGGCCTGGACAAATCTGAAAGACCATCCAATTGACAATATAATAGGAGACATCTCAAGGGGCGTTACAACACGCTCAAAGATAAGTAACTTCTGTCATCATTTTGCTTTTGTTTCACAAGTTGAGCCGAAAAACGCTAAGGATGCATTACTTGATGAGCATTGGCTAATGGCCATGCAAGAAGAATTAAACCAATTTAAACGGAATGATGTTTGGGACTTAGTCCCTCATCCGGGAGATCATCAAGTAATAGGCACTAGATGGGTTTTTCGTAACAAACTTGATGAAAACGGCGTTATTACTAGAAACAAAGCTAGATTATTTGCCCAAGGTTATAATCAAGAGGAAGGTATTGATTATGAAGAGACATACGCTCCTGTAGCACGTCTCAAAGCTATTCGTCTCTTACTTGCCTATGCGTGTTCTAAAGACTTCAAACTATTCCAAATGGATGTTAAAAGTGCCTTTCTAAATGGCTATATAAATGAAGAAGTCTATGTTGCTCAGCCACCCGGCTTTGAGAATTACATGTACCCAACTCATGTTTATAAGCTGAAACGTGCTCTATACGGTCTTAAACAAGCCCCTCGGGCTTGGTACGAACGTTTGAGCAAATTTCTTCTTAGTCAAGGGTACTCTAGGGGTAAAGTTGACACTACTCTTTTTATTAAAAGAAAAGATAAAGATGTTCTCTTAGTCCAAGTTTATGTAGATGATATTATATTTGGGTCGACTAATGCAAAACTTGTCAAAGATTTTTCTAAGCTTATGCAGAGTGAATTTGAGATGAGTCTCATGGGTGAGCTAAATTTCTTCCTTGGCCTACAAATCAAGCAACTCAGTCATGGAACGTTTGTGAATCAAACTAAATACTGTATGGAGCTGCTCAAAAGATTTGGAATGAGTGAAGCGAAGGAAATTGACACACCTATGGCAACAAATACTAATCTAGACAAAGATGAGAAAGGTAAAGAGGTTGACGTGAAATTGTACCGAGGTATGATAGGTTCACTATTGTATCTTACTGCCTCAAGACCAGACATTATGTTTAGTGTGTGTATGTGTGCAAGATATCAATCTTGTCCAAAAGAATCTCACTTAAAAGCTGTCAAAAGAATTCTGCAATACTTACGTGGAACTACTACATATGGCCTATGGTATCCAAAGGGAAATGAGTGCCATTTGGTAGGATTCTCCGATTCAGATTTTGCTGGCTGCAAATCCAATAGAAAAAGCACCAGTGGAACATGTCATCTATTCTCAAATTCATTGATAAGTTGGCATAGCAAGAAACAAGTATCGGTTGCATTATCTACTGCTGAGGCAGAATATGTAGCTGCTGGAAGCTGCTGTGCACAAATATTATGGCTCAAGCAACAACTTCTTGACTTTGGTATTAAGCTTGATTGTATACCTATCATGTGCGACAACACAAGTGCCATAAACTTGAGTAAAAATCCTGTCTTACACTCACGCACCAAGCATATTGAAATAAGTCATCACTTCCTACGAGATCATGTAGAGAAAGGAGATGTTACATTTGAACATGTAGAAAGCAAGAAGCAACTAGCCGACATCTTCACCAAACCTCTAGCAATGGAGCAATACTTCAACATTCGTAGGGAATTAGGGATACTCGATATCTCTAATTTGGGCTAATTACGTTTGTTCTCTCTTAATATTATTCCTTAACTTTATATATATATTTTTCTGCTAAAATTTCTCTTAGCGTAAAGGTAGTTCATTATCAAGCCAGGCGTCATTCCACATTGACTAAAGGCTGCCACTAAAGTTGACACCTACATATTGAGAAAGCGGTAACGTAATTGTTGTTCACTTCCAAAAATATTATTGATACTATAATATGCTATCAATTAACATGCTTATAGTGACTTCATACATATATCTCTCTTGCTCATATATGTGTCTCATCTTTAATACACCTTTAAACATATTTGGCTCTCATGCTATCACTATCTACCTTTTATCTACTATACTATGAATGCTAGCGTTTTATCTATGTTTCTCTCGTTACTCTCCTCTTCTGTTTTTCTTGTATCTCTTTTGATGTTGTCAAAGGGGGAGATAGATGCTGAGTGTACGGAGGAGCTCAGCTGAGTAAATAGATGCTGAGTGTACGGGGGAGCTTTTACCACTTATTGCCAAAGCTTCCACTACCGGTTTGCCATCATCAAAAAGGGGGAGTATGTGAATACAAGATCACACTCACAAAGATGTTTTTGATTCATGGCAAACTCAACAAGCATACAAGCAACAAGGTACAAGCAGAAGAACTCAAAGAAAAGCAAGCTTTGGTCACTCATAACAGAGCAGGTCGACCTACTATGCATACAGGTCGACTCAACACAAGCAAAATAAAAGGAACTCAGAAAATCAGCAGTCAGGTCGACCTACTCCCAACACAGGTCGACCTAAAATGAAGAAATTTACATATCATTCTGCTAGGTCGACCTACACAACAACTAGGTCGACCTAATCTGAGAAAATATCCCCAAAACGCATCTGAAGTGGATTCTGGTCGACCTACTTCTTTGACAGGTCGACCTAACTGGGAACAAATGACATCCAAAGGATATGCAGCTCTGTTAGGTCGACCCAGCCCTAAATTAGGTCGACCTATTTGATCAAAACTGACATCCAAAGGATATGCAGCTCTGTTAGGTCGACCCAGCCCTAAATTAGGTCGACCTATCTGATCAAAACTGCCAAAATTTCTGGTTTTCTCTGCATCAACTGAAAAGCTCTCATATATATTGTCCAAGGTTCAATTATTGAAAAAAACACCAACAAATGAAAGATACACAAAGGCTTCTCATCTTCGTTCTTCGTCATCTCCAACACTATTACACATAATCATTGTTGCGTTGAGGGTTAGTGATCGAGTTCGATAACGTCCATGGAACGGAATTGAAGATTCCTAGTGGGTGAAGATTTGTGGGGTTTTTGGTGAATAAAATCCGAGGGTTTTGTCCTCCAAGATAGGTGTTTCTTGGGGGATTTTATCAAGAGGTTTCATCGAGGATCCATCTGAGTGTGAAGATTGAAGAACAAGGGTTCAAGGCAATTCAAAACACTGCAGAAAAGGGATCAAGTGAAGCTCTTGGATCACCTTGATCTGGCTCAAGATTAAGGGGGAAGAAGATTCAAAGGATCGACAAATTCGGTTTATTGTTTATCGCTTTGTTTTCTTCTTTGTATATACTACTTTCAACATTAATGGAAGATTTCCCAATTTCAATTTGGAATTGGGGGCAGACGTAGTCGTAGCGAGGATGATCAACGAACTGCCTGAACAAATATCGTGTTCTTGTCGCTTTTATCTTTTCATTTACGTTCTGTTCATATTTTGTCATAATTGCAAAATTGATTAACGATTCAAGTGTTAAAATTGTGAATTAAGGTTCTGCATAAACATCACAATTCACCACATCTTGAATCATCATCAACTTGAACATTATCACCAAGTGTTTGTCTTTTTGCTGATTCCATAATTACTGCATTGCAAATCAAAGTTTGTCAATTTAGTAGTTAATTGATTTTCAGCTGTGAAACGTATTGATTCGATAACATATCACTTCATCGTTAATCTCAATTATCTTGTGGTTTTGTCACATATACGACCCTTGCAATAACGGTCCGGAATAGACGCAAGTCGATTCAGAACCGCTTTCGCTTTAGTTCGAAATAATTCCGAAAAACTCTGTGAGATCTATTCACCCCCCCCCTCTAGATCCTCCGGCCAGCGTCTAACATCGCCGGGAATAATGCCCTTCAAATACCAGAAGAATGTTTTGAAAACAGAAAGGAGATTTTGTAAATACAGTTTTTGAAAACAAACTATGAAAAGAAAAAGGTGTTGGGACTTACACTCTATTAGAGGCCCACTTAAAAATGATTTACTGTTTATGAGAAACAGTTGAAAATGATTGAAATGATATAAGGTTTTGTTGTTTGAAAACCTTAATCATCTGTTTAATTGGAGACTGAAAGCAGTTTTGAACATTGACAAAAGTCAACTTAATTAAGGCAAAGATGAAATCTATACCTAATTAAGACCTAAATAATTAGGGTTTTATCATAAAATTATTCACAAAGTAATTAGGTTAAAACAAAATGAAAATATATATTTTCAAAGTATTTAAGAAAAACACTTAAAACATACTATTTTAAACCTAATAAGAATATATGAAATAAATAATATTTTTATGATTTTTTTTTATTATTCACAAAATAGATATATTAAATGACAAGTGTGTAAAAAATGAAATTAAAATGAATTAATTTGATAGGTTAAATAATTGTTTAAAGTTGTAAAGAAATCAAATGGAAAAAGTGATAAAAAATATTGTTTTGTCACTACCAAGGCTTGAACCCACGCTCCCATGGTCACCACACAAAACAAACCAACTGAGCTACACGCTCAGTGTGACTAAAGAGGGATTCCAATTGGTTATATATAAAACACGCTGATAACACGATTTTATATCGTATATTTAGCTTAAAATCCATAGATATTTATAGCATTTTCCTTTTATTATGTTAATTTATTATGATATTACGCGAGTATTTGCTTTGTTTCAGGTTTTACACTCTAATCACGACAATTTGCGAAAAGGAAAGAAAATGGAGCTTAAATGACCAATATTTATGCCTAAAAGATAAAAAAGGAGTGCTGAAGTGAAAGAGGGGTGCAATTAGGACCCAAAAGGCCCAAAAGAGACAGTTCAGCCCACTATGGAACCAAAGGCGCGTGGCCCAAACCTTCCCAGCAAGTGGAGACGCACGTCTCCAACGTTCCAAAGGCCACCTCAGCAAAAGGAGACGCACGTCTCCAAGCCTTCCTACATCTTCTCCACTTGAGACACACGTCTCAAGTCAGTCAAGGCCGCTTCCTGAAGAAATGGAGACGCACGTCTCCACACCCAGTTTGCAAAATCCCCACTTTTCACGCAACGTCACAGCAAAACCTCTCCTATAAATAGAACCTGCTACCTCACTTCCAAAGAGTCCGATTTCCTGCCAACGAAGTGCTGCCGAAATTGTACCGCGAACCGTATTTCTTTATTCTGCTTTCATTCAAACACTTATTTTCTCACAACGATTTCTACACCGGAAATTGTTGTGAACTTATTTATTTTCAAAAATTGTTTTTACACCCGAGCGGGATGGCGAAAGCGTACGTTAGGGATATTAGCATGTTCCGAGTCAACAGAGCGAAAGTTTGAGATTAGGAGATTTAAATAGATAACAACTTCATAAAACAGGCATTTTATTAATTACGTTGTTTCCAAAAAGCTTTTCTAAAATCTAATGGGATGGCGAAAGCGTACATTAGGATTAGGATAGTAATCTAAATCAACAGAGCGAAAGTTTGAGACGAGGATTTTTAATCAATTGAATTAGTAAAGATTTTTAATCAAATTATGCAAAAGCTAATGGACCTTCGGATCACCTTAAGTTAAACGAAATACATACTGATATCTGTCTTTTATTATATTATTCATTTCTCACTATCATTCTCCCTTAGAAACAATCGAAATATTAGTAGCCCTAGCTTTACATAGTAACCTTAGATAACGGTAGATCGATTCATAGTCCCTGTGGATTCGATATCTTTTAAAACTACACGACACGACTGTGCACTTGCAGTTATCAGATTTATAGACACGTAAAGTCGCGATCAAGTTTTTGGCGCCGTTGCCGGGGACTATTTAAGTCGATATCGTAACTCACTGTTACACCGTAGAGACTAGGACAATTCTTCCCTTTCTTTCTGAACGATTGTATGCCAAATACTCGTTCACAAGGAGGAGATTTAATACAACGAATTAACGAGATCGAACGTTTCATTAACGTCAAACGTCGAGCTCGCAATCTTCCCGAAGTAGCACCAATTCCTATTAATCAGGAATTGATTTTTACTGATCAAATCAATCAAATTATCCCGAAGTTAGAGATGGCTGCTATTCGTCCTCTTAGAGACTATGCCGCTCCTTCGCACGCTGAACCGCATTCAAGTATCGCACCACCTGCGATTGAGGCAAACAATTTCGAACTGAAACCTTCGCTGGTCCAAGCTGTTCAACAGAATCAATTCTCTGGAAGCCCTGTAGACGACCCTAACCTCCATTTATCTGTGTTCGTGCAATACGCCGACACTGTCAAAGCTAACAACGTTAGTCCCGAAGCTATTCGATTACGTCTCTTTCCTTTCTCTTTGAGAGATAGAGCTAGAGCGTGGCTTCAATCCCTGCCTTCCAATTCCATAACTACGTGGGACGAATTGAAAAGAGTATTCTTAGAGAGATACTTTCCGCCTAGCAAAAATGCTATGCTTAGAGGTCAAATCAACGGATTTACCCAGAAAGATAACGAATCACTCTTCGAAGCTTGGGAACGTTACAAGGACATGCTTAGAATATGCCCTCATCATGGACTCGAACTGAAATTCTGGTAAGACAGACCCCAGATGTCATATACGATGTTGTGACATCTAGTCTGTCATCAGCTTGGCTGAGGCAGTACATACAGATCCCTCAATTATTTATTACATCTAACATCCAGAAGTCTGAAAGAGTTGGGATCCCATATCAGTTCAGGTAACATTAACAAATCTGCTTAGCAGAGATTCTGTGTTAGCACAGTCATTAAATCACACACTGATGTCATGCACGATGTTATGACATCCATCCTGAACTTACAAATAAGCAATGCAGAAACATAAACAACACAACAGAATTGTTCACCCAGTTCGGTTCAATCAACCTACTCTGGGGGCATACCAAGCCAGGGATGAAGTCCACTATTAGCAGTATCAATTCAGAGCTAAACTCCCAGTTTACAACTCCTCACTTAATCACTACCCAATGACCCCTCTACCTAGGTTCTCCCTAGATATGGAATATCTCCATTCCACTCCCAATCATAGCAATGATGTCTAGCAGTCAGCAACTCAGCCACTGCTTCGACAGCTTAATCACCAAGAATTTAAATATACATAATGGAGTAGTTCCAAGAACACAATCTTCACTCATTGCTTCACAGCTTCTGAGTGAATAAAGTAAACCTCTTACCTATAGGCTTCGAGGCACAAATCAGTGACCATCCCACAATCTGGGTGATTCACTTAAACAACAAACCCTAATGACTACATTATGATCGTTAGGTTTACAAGGCTACAAAGATTCCTATATATAACCTGATCCTAGTTGGACTTGGGCTTAAAAACGCAGCACTCCATGCTGTTACAAATCAGCAGATTTCTTCTGCTACAAGCAAGGCCTTTTGATCATAAGTTACCTAATTTATCTCCTAAATTAGTAACTGCTGAAACTTCAATCTTAGACTTGATTCTTCAATATTCTGACTTGATTCTTTGACCTTTAAGACTGCGCCACATAGGATTACATAATATCCACATAGAATATTCTGTATCTTTTAAAACCAAACTGAATCTTCCTTCCTCAGTTATGCAGGCGCGATGTCATGGTTAATGTCATGACATTCCTTGTAACCTTGTAACATCTTGTTTTAGTACCTGTTTTTGTTCTTTTAATATTCGCAAGAGTACACTATATTACATTCAGCTGCTATTATGTTTTAGCCAAGCATGGATGCCAATAAGACAATAATACAGAAGACAATAATACAGAACAGAGCACACTAACAATCTCCCCCTTTGGCTTATTTTGGCTAAAACTAAACATAAATAATAAATACACATTAACTCCAAGAGCAGCTGCTTCAATTTTCAGGATACCTAGGCTGAACCACATCATAACATCTTCAGTCTGCTTCTACTTCTGTCTTCAAATCTTCCTTTGTTTCTTTTGACAGTAGCAAAATCAGCATCAGCCTCTCTCCCCCTTTTTAGCCATAATATGACAAAGATGTATACAATGTCATAATATGCAATGGAAGAACCTGTAACTCCCCCTGCACATGAGGAAGAAGATACGAAAACCAATTCTTCCCACTGTAGTTCTCCAAGAACTAGCCCTTGTAACTCAGAACACAAATCACAATTGTGTTCATAACTCAGATCACAAATCACAACTAAAACGTCTCTCTTCTCGAAGACTGAACAAGAAGATGCATGCTCCTTGTTATTGCTGTAACACCATTGGTAGAGATTCATGATTTCCCCACCCTGTGTTATTCTGAGCAGATTTTGGTAGAGGAACCCATCGCAATACCAAACCTGAACGCACCCAACACAAACACACACGAAACACATCTTTGAGAGATTTGATATCTGAAGTCTGCTGCGAAGATGCTATTTTATAGCCATTTGAGAATCATAGGAAGTAACGATAGTCTTTGGTCTTGTTCAACGGTCAAACTATTAATTAGGAAACAGTTCTAAAAGCAATTACTCTTTCCAAAGCAGTTTTTCCTTATTTAACTCTGCAGAATCAATGTCTTTAACTATGTCATGACATCCTGTCAGACATTGTCCCTCTTTCACCCCTCAAGCACATAGCTTAAGATTCTTTAAGAGACTTTGACAAAGCATCCTATAAACCACGTAATAGACCTCCTACTCCTTTACTGACTCACTAGTCATAGACTTCTGTTGATCTGATCACCTTGAGACTGTATACTGCAACTGTGAAGAGCCTTCCAACACTTGTTGACATGCAGCCACTAGAACAGTTCAAGATTTGTGGATACCAGACGCACATGGTTAGATTCAACCATTCCCAGAAAAACTGACTGTAATGATACATCTTGTTAAATAAACCTTTTCATAAGAAACTTCCTCTAACTAAGTTGACAAAGCTCCTGCTGACTTGGACCACCTTCATCATGATGATAGAGTATAACAGACCAAGATAATTTTCTAGAATTATATCTTGAACTAAGAAGACACTCCCCCTATCTGAGATAATTTGTGCTTCATACAGGAAAACTTGTAATGATGAATGGAAAATGTAAGACGCATCTTCATATCTTCAAGAGCGCACCCTCTGCCCAACTAACTAGCTGACACACTTCACTATTACAAAGTAACTCCTTTACAAAAGATACTCACATCAGAATTTAGATGTTATAACATCTTGTATAACATTAATATACAGTTGAACAGTTCAGTACATTCAACTAACTCCACTTCTCTTTCTTCAACAGATTTAAGTCTACCACCTTATCTCCACCTGAAATAATCAACAAATAACCCTTTGACACTTGATGCTTCCATAGAAAGGTTGCCACAGACTCAACATAAAGAACTGTCACTTCTTCCACTTGTTGATCATAACCCTACCAAGTAGCACTCTGATCATGGTCTGCCAAGATAATTTTGAAATCCTCCTTGATATGATGTTTCTCATAATGATTAACATACTCTCCAATTAGAATTAGAAGAATCCTTTTTATCTACAGCTATGTTGATCATCTCACCAAACTTCTGTCTTCATAGTCATACTCACTACTGAAGTCTTCATCATGAAAGTAAACACGAATTGCCAGAACATGTTACCATCACCAAGATCAGAATCTGCTCATTCTAATCCACATTAAGTTAGAACTGTCACTTCAGACTTAATGTTGCTTCTTCATCCTTCACATGCTAGATTCTAGATAATTTTCCAAACCAACAAGATATAGTGATGTTGTGACATCACGCAAGAAATTAGTTTATCAGACTTGAAATCTCATCAATATCTCTGAGTGTTCCACCACCTACACTGATTGATGTCTTGTCATACTTCATACTCCCCCTGAGAATTACAACATAGGGATGTTTTGAATAATTGTCCTTAACCTGAAGCATTCTTCATTTGGAACTGCCACACTTTCCAAATTTGGAATCCTTAGTTTGCTTGCTACACAAGATCCAGACTGCCACTTCATATACCTTGAAATAGAAGAAACTTCTAAATAGCTCTTGAACATCTCTTCAACAAATATGTCTGAACCTAATCTTTACTGGTGTCTTCAAGTGTTGTGATGTAACATACAAAACAAAGCATCACATACATCTTCTTCTTCTTCTTCCACATAGTTGATGTAAATATCCAGCTCCCATCAAGATACTCACCATCTCCTATATGTTTCTTCTTCTTGAATCAATTCACCAGTCAACCATTGTCTTTCTTAATGCTTAATTGAAGATAACACAGAACTATAATTGATGCATAGATCAAATCAGACCATGAACACTTCATACACATACTTAGCTCCCGACAGAGTATATGAATCTGTATTCAGGCTGTACATCCAATAAGTACTAAGTCTCCCATCAGAGCACCTATTAGTCACTCAGATAGAATTTGCTGCTCACACCAGGTCCTTCTAAATGATCTCTTCTTCATACATGAAAGCATTCTTCTTGAAAATGATGTTACAACATCTGTTATGACATCATTCATTTAGACTCTTTGGATTTCTCATTCAACATCTCCAGTATGACACTTGGGGAAAGACAAAGAAAGCACGACCAACACCATCAGCTCAGCTACACATCAGTCATGATTAAGGGATAATATATGCCATATCTCAATAAGCTTTTCTTCAGACTTCTCTTCTGACTTTGAGATAATGGATGCCACAATCTGTACCCCATGAAGAGATTCCCTCAACAAGGTTTCTGGAACAGATTCACTTATGACATAACTCCTGAAAATACCTCAGATTCCACACAGTAATCTGACTCCCAGATATAAGCTCATCTTGAATTTTCATAGAGGTCTTGAAAAGAAAACCTGAATGAATCCTTTCACTTGCACTGAGCTCTACTTCCAACTCCCATAAGCTTATGCCTGAAATAAACTGACATTTGGGATGGAAGGTTCAGTTGATTGTATTCTGACCAATCAACACAAAAAGCAGATGTCTCCTCTTCCAGATCAGGAGTAGGTTCCAAACAAATGTACTCACACTACATAAGTTTAGCACCAGAACATCTGTTCTTCAACTGGTAGCTGCATACCAGTATGCCATCAGTTCCTTCTTCTTGGAACACACAATTCTTGACAATCTTGAAGATCATCAAACAACTTTGCAGATGAATATGAGGAACACTGATCATTTGAACCTCTTCAACCTCAATAACCATGCCTTTATGAGTGAACTTGAGAAAAGATTTCAAGTATCTTTGACACTTGTACTAAAGTTGAGAACAATCTGCTACAAATTCTGTTGAAAACCATATAACCCTAGAGATCTTCTTTCAAAGATAGGATTATGCATCAGATGCTATGCAGCAGAAAATAGCCATATATCAACAGAGATTACACAATGCTTACTCCCAGAACCAGTTGTAAGCATAACATCCAAGAATTGCAGCTGAACAATCCAACGATATGCTTGCTTCTTCTTCAAGCAACACAACAAGACCTAACCAATATTCTGACCAGAAAGAAACAGATAAGCACAAAGAATACCTTATCATTAACTTCACTTCCGCATGAAGGTTTTGACAATCTTCTTCTCTGTACCTTGCTATATGCTGAATAAAACACCCCAAATTCTTCACTCCCGCATGAATCATTTGGATATCAGTAACACCATCTTCCCTTGCCAAGAGAATACACCTGTTATGGTCAGTTTGGTCCAGTCTTCCACACATAGGTCCATCCTCCACTTCTAGGGACCATTCAATATGAACATGAATGTTCAAACAATCAACTACCTCCAACAACCAGAAAGTATCTCCCATGAATCTCATCCAGAAACAGACAGGATGCCTGCTCTGATACCAATTGAAATTCTGGTAAGACAGACCCCAGATGTCATATACGATGTTGTGACATCTGGTCTGTCATCAGCTTGGCTGAGGCAGTACATACAGATCCCTCAATTATTTATTACATCTAACATCCAGAAGTCTGAAAGAGTTGGGATCCCATATCAGTTCAGGTAACATTAACAAATCTGCTTAGCAGAGATTCTGTGTTAGCACAGTCATTAAATCACACACTGATGTCATGCACGATGTTATGACATCCATCCTGAACTTACAAATAAGCAATGCAGAAACATAAACAACACAACAGAATTGTTCACCCAGTTCGGTTCAATCAACCTACTCTGGGGGCATACCAAGCCAGGGATGAAGTCCACTATTAGCAGTATCAATTCAGAGCTAAACTCCCAGTTTACAACTCCTCACTTAATCACTACCCAATGACCCCTCTACCTAGGTTCTCCCTAGATATGGAATATCTCCATTCCACTCCCAATCATAGCAATGATGTCTAGCAGTCAGCAACTCAGCCACTGCTTCGACAGCTTAATCACCAAGAATTTAAATATACATAATGGAGTAGTTCCAAGAACACAATCTTCACTCATTGCTTCACAGCTTCTGAGTGAATAAAGTAAACCTCTTACCTATAGGCTTCGAGGCACAAATCAGTGACCATCCCACAATCTGGGTGATTCACTTAAACAACAAACCCTAATGACTACATTATGATCGTTAGGTTTACAAGGCTACAAAGATTCCTATATATAACCTGATCCTAGTTGGACTTGGGCTTAAAAACGCAGCACTCCATGCTGTTACAAATCAGCAGATTTCTTTTGCTACAAGCAAGGCCTTTTGATCATAAGTTACCTAATTTATCTCCTAAATTAGTAACTGCTGAAACTTCAATCTTAGACTTGATTCTTCAATATTCTGACTTGATTCTTTGACCTTTAAGACTGCGCCACATAGGATTACATAATATCCACATAGAATATTCTGTATCTTTTAAAACCAAACTGAATCTTCCTTCCTCAGTTCTGCAGGCGCGATGTCATGGTTAATGTCATGACATTACTTGTAACCTTGTAACATCTTGTTTTAGTACCTGTTTTTGTTCTTTTAATATTCGCAAGAGTACACTATATTACATTCAGCTGCTATTATGTTTTAGCCAAGCATGGATGCCAATAAGACAATAATACAGAAGACAATAATACAGAACAGAGCACACTAACACGAACCATGGCTGATCATCCATACCTTCTATGGTGGTCTCTTATATAACACTAAAATGACTATAGATGCCGCTGCTGGCGGAGCATTAATGGACAAACCCCATGATGAAGCATACAAACTCATAGAGAACATGGCACAAAACCATTACCAATGGGGTGGAGAACGAGCCGCTCTAGAGAAAGCCCAAACCAAAGGAGGAATGTACGAAGTAAGTGGTATAGACCGCGTTAGCGCTAAAGTAGACGCTTTAACTCAAAAGATCGAGAACTTAACCATCACTCCTTCAGCCACCGCTGCTGCTGTAGCACCTAGCTGCGAGATTTGTGGATTGACTGGACATGTAGTTGCCGAATGTCAACTCTTGACTGGAGTCCCATCTGATCAAGTAAACTATGCTCAAGGAAACCCTTATTCTAACACGTACAACCCTGGATGGAAAAACCACCCGAACTTTTCTTATAAGAACAACAATGCGTTGTACGCGCCTGGACAAGCACCTGCTGTACCACCTGGCTACCAAAAAGCGCCTGTAGCTGCTCAAAACACCCCTAGGAAGTCAAATCTAGAAATCATGATGGAGAACTTCATAGCTTCCCAACAACAAACCAATAAGGACTTCCTAAATCAAAACATCCACAATAGCGAGCAACTAAAACAACTATCGAACAATGTAGATGCCTTAGCTACGCATAACAAAATGTTAGAAACTCAAATCTCACAAGTAGCTCAACAACAAGCACCTACTGCTGCCCCTGCTGGCACGTTTCCTGCTCAACCTCAACCCAATCCTAAAGGACATGCGAACGCGATAACACTACGAAGTGGAACGAATTACGATGGACCCATAGATCCTAGAACTCAAAACGCACCCATGTCACAACAAGAGCCAAAGGAAACCCAAAAGAAAACAACTGACGAACAAACTGCCAAGACTGATGAGAACAATAACGAAGTGGAACCTGAAAAAGAGAAACCCTACGTTCCACCACCGCCTTATAAGCCACCAATTCCTTACCCTCAGAGATTAGCTAAATCAAAAACCGAAGCGCAATTTAAAAGATTTGTAGAACTTCTGAAACAATTAAACATAACCATACCATTCACAGAAGCCATAACTGAAATGCCTTCGTACGCTAAGTTCTTAAAAGAAATCTTATCAAACAAAAAGAAACTCGAGGATAACGAAACCGTAACACTTACCGCTGAATGTAGCGCTATCATCCAAAATAACATGCCTCCAAAACTGAAAGACCCTGGTAGTTTCTCTATACCCTGCGTAATAGGTAAAACCATTATAGAGAAGGCCTTGTGCGATTTAGGAGCTAGTGTTAGTTTGATGCCTCTTTCGACCTGTAAGAAACTAAATCTAGGTGAGCTTAAAGCAACGAGAATGTCTCTTCAACTAGCTGACCGTTCAGTCAAATACCCTGTAGGAATGTTAGAAAATATCCCTGTTCGTGTAGGTCAATTCTACATCCCAACTGACTTCATCATAATGGATATCCAAGATGATTATAACATCCCGATCATATTAGGAAGACCATTTTTAGCAACCGCTGGTGCAATTATAGATGTAAAGCGAGGAAAGCTTACTTTCGAAGTAGGAGAAGAGAAAATAGAATTTATCCTTTCCCAATTCCTAAAAGCACCTTCTATAATTGACACATGCTGTTCTGCTGACATAATCGACGAGTGTGTCAAAGAAATAAAATCCGAACCAAATAAGGAAACCGAGATCCTAAGAATTCCTATGCCGCCAATTCTTGAAGATGACAACTGGCGTGAGGAATATCAAGATGACCACCTGAGTGAATGCTTAGCTTTAACTCCCGATCCTATACCTGGACCTAAGAAACCTGCTATAGAGCTGAAAACACTTCCTACCGATCTTAGATACGAATTTCTAGACGAAGAACTAAACCGACCAGTTATAGTGAACGCCAACTTAGGACGAACCGAGATTGAAAAATTACTTAATGTCCTAAGAAAATACCCGACCGCTTTAGGATATAACATATCAGATCTGAAAGGTATAAGCCCTTCCCTCTGTATGCACCGCATTATGCTCGAAGACGATTGTAAAACCTCTAGAGAACATCAAAGGCGAATAAATCCTATTATGAGCGATGTGGTTAAAAAGGAAATCCAAAAACTGCTAGAAGCCGGAATAATATATCCTATATCCGATAGTAAATGGGTTAGTCCTGTTCACGTCGTACCAAAGAAAGGAGGAGTTACTGTAATCACAAACGCTAAAGGCGAATCTGTAGCACAACGTACCCAAACTGGATGGAGAATGTGCATTGACTATAGGAAGCTAAACAAAGCTACCCGAAAAGACCATTTCCCTTTACCTTTCATAGATCAAATGCTCGAACGCCTAGCTAAACACTCACATTTCTGTTATCTGGATGGATACTCCGGATTTTTCCAAATTCCTATCCACCCTGACGACCAAGAGAAGACCACATTTACCTGTCCTTATGGTACATTCGCTTATAGACGAATGCCTTTTGGGCTCTGCAATGCACCCGCGACCTTCCAAAGATGCATGATGGCAATATTTGCCGACTTCCTAGATGGAATAATGGAGGTCTTTATGGACGACTTCTCTGTCTGTGGAGGAAGTTTTGAAACATGTTTAGAAAACCTTGAAATGGTACTTAAACGATGCGTAAGCGTTAACCTAGTCCTTAATTGGGAAAAATGCCATTTCATGGTTCGACAAGGAATTGTACTGGGACACATCGTATCTGATAGAGGAATCGAAGTTGATAAAGCAAAAATTGAAATTATCGAAAACCTTCAACCTCCCAAAACCGTTAGAGAAATAAGAAGTTTTCTAGGACACGCTGGTTTTTACCAACGCTTCATTAAGGATTTCTCTAAAATAACCAAACCGTTAACCGAATTACTAATGAAAGACGCCGAATTTATTTTCACTGATAAATGCACTGAAGCATTTCAAACGCTTAAACGAGCATTAATCTCTGCGCCAATTATGCAACCTCCCGACTGGAATGAACCTTTCGAAATAATGTGTGACGCAAGTGATTATGCTGTAGGAGCCGTTCTAGGGCAAAGAAAGGATAAGAAACTACATGTCATATACTATGCGAGTAGAACCCTAGACGAAGCTCAGATGAATTATGCCACGACAGAAAAAGAGTTATTAGCCGTGGTATTTGCACTAGACAAATTCCGTTATTACCTGGTAGGAGCCAAAATAATCATATACACTGACCATGCCGCCATTAGGTACCTCCTAACCAAAAAGGACGCCAAACCAAGACTTTTGAGATGGATCTTGTTACTACAAGAGTTCGACCTGGAAATTAAAGATAAAAAGGGCACTGAAAATGTCGTAGCAGATCACCTCTCTCGATTGGAAAATCTAAAACCCGAACAAGTACCAATTGACGATGATTTCCCTTATGAAAGACTCATCGCTCAGTTAGAAGCCAATGAATTCGAACCATACCGTCCAAACTCTGAAACCAACAAATTAGTAGAAATAGCTTTAGCCCGATCTGACACACCTTGGTATGCAGATTTCGTAAACTACCTAGTTGCTGGTGTGCTTCCTCCTGATCTAAGTTACCAACAGAAGAAGAAATTCTTCCATGACCTAAAACATTACTATTGGGACGACCCACTCCTGTTCAAAAGAGGCCCCGATGGAATCTTTAGACGTTGTGTACCTGAGGAAGAAATAAGAAGCATAATAACACACTGTCATTCTGCACCGTGTGGAGGACACCATAGCACATCTAGAACCTGCGCCAAAATCCTTCAATCTGGGCTCTTCTGGCCCAACCTGTGGAAAGACGTTTATTTTTCTGTACTAAGCTGTGATAGATGCCAACAAACCGGAAACATTTCAAGACGCGATGAAATGCCTCAAAAAGGCATTCTAGAAGTAGAAATATTTGACGTCTGGGGAATAGACTTTATGGGACCGTTTCCATCATCGTTTGGAAATCAATATATACTCGTAGCTGTCGATTACGTTTCAAAATGGATAGAAGCTATTGCTTCTCCTACAAACGATACACGAGTAGTTATCAAACTTTTCAAAAACGTCATCTTTCCTAGGTTCGGTGTGCCAAGATTGGTAATTAGCGATGGTGGTTCCCATTTCATTTCAAGAATACTTGAGAAACTCCTTCGAAAATATGGAGTGAATCATCGAATAGCCACACCATACCATCCACAAACAAGCGGACAAGTAGAAGTATCTAACCGCGAAATAAAACAAATATTGGAGAAAACTGTCGCTATATCTAGAAAAGATTGGTCAACCAAGCTAAATGAAGCTTTATGGGCTTATAGAACAGCTTTCAAAACTCCAATAGGAACTACCCCATTCAAACTCGTTTATGGAAAATCATGCCACCTCCCGGTAGAGTTAGAACATAAAGCCTATTGGGCCATTAAGAACTTAAACCTAAACTACACTGCCGCTGGTGAGAAACGACTTCTAGACATAAACGAATTAGAAGAACTTAGACAAGACGCTTACGAAAACGCCAAAATCTATAAAGAGAGAACGAAAAAATGGCACGACAAGCGTATATCTAGGAAAAAATTTAGCATAGGCGATAAAGTACTTTTATTTAATTCTAGACTAAAACTGTTTCCTGGTAAGTTACGATCTAGATGGTCTGGCCCTTTCGAAATAACTAACATATTTCCGAGTGGAGCGATAGAAATCAAAGGAGAAACTGTCACACCTTTTGTCATAAATGGGCAACTTCTTAAGTATTACCATCATCTCGAACACGATGAAAACATCGAAGTTTTTAAACTTGACGAACTGCCCGCTCTTTCGAAAAAATAGTTTTCTATTTTTAAAATCGTCGAGCTTACGACATAAAACAAAGCGCTTGGTGGGAGACAACCCACATCTATTTATTCTTTTATTTTATTTTATTTTTATTTTTTAACCTTTTAATTTTCATTTAAATAATCTATTCTATTTTTAATTATTTTAATTTTAATCATTTTTACTTTTTTCATACATCTTATAATAATTACTATAATTATAACTGCTATCTTAAATCGTGAAAATATTTCCTTTTCATAATTATATTTATTATTATAACTTGTTACTTAATTTTATTTCATTTACTTTATTTTATTTAATTTTATTTTTAAAATAAACACTAGCCTAGTTCTAACTTAATCTTAATATTTTCAACTTCTAGGTTTTTTATTTAACTACTAACTACGATGCAAGAATTTGATAATATGGAAGTTGTGTTCCGTGGTAGAGGACAAGAAGCAAGATTTAATAAGCTGGCTGAAAGACACATGGATTTGACTTGCTATCCTCACCAACCAACTATGGTGAAACTTGGTATCGAAGAGAGCATCCTGCACCTGCTTAACCAAATTGGTTGGACTGGTTCTCACCTGTTCCGCAAGTTTAGCACTTACCGGAAGCTCACTCTGGAATTCTTGAGCTCCCTGACCTGTCTTCCAAACTGTGGACAAGGACTGAGAAAAGGAGTTATTCTCTTTAGACTCTTTGGTATGGAATTTAATTTCTGCATCCGAGATTTTGCTGAAATGCTAGAACTACCTCATGGATCAGATGCATACACCAAAGTAGCTGAAGACAATCTTGCTTACTGGGAGTTGGAACGGTATTGGGGCAAGATCACTGGAAACGATAACCCTGAAGAGAATGAATTTCAATCTGAGAACATCCATAACCCCGCCTTCAGATACTTCCATAAGATCCTTGCTCACTACATTTTTGGTAAACCCGATAATGTCACTGAAGTCTCTAGAGAAGAGTTGTTCATCATGTTTTGTACCTCTCAGAATCGCCCGGTCAATGCCATCGCATTCATGCTAACAAACTTCGAGCGCATCACGCAAGACGAAGTTTCACCTATTAGGATCGGCGGATTCGTCACTATGATTGCTAATGCTATAGGAATGAGAGTACCTTTGCTTAGATTGACACCTCTTGGCTCCCACAATTCTATGGACATTCACTTCTGTTTTAACCGAGGTATCATCGGTAACCTTGGACCTGATCAGTTTGATTTACTCATTGATAACAAAGTTTTAGATCAGTTCACTTTACCGAGTCCTAGGACGAGTGTGCACAACCCTGCCAACTGGCTTTTCTATGATCAGATTCCTGAGAGAGAACCCTCACCTGAAACCCCTCAAGCCTATGAACATTTTGATGAGGAAATGCATGTATCAGAATCTGAGCCTGACACTCCTCCTGGTTACTATGAACCTAATCCTGAAGATGAACCCATTCCTGATTATGAACCTCTTTCTGTAGATGAACCTATATCTGAGTATGAGCCTGAAACTCGTTCTGAAGATTCTGTTGATGATTACACTGTTGATATGACTGATGTCGAGCTCGAGCAACAACAACCCGCTACATCCACCGCATCGGTGAATCAAAGAATGCCTAATCTGAACACACACGAGCAAGCCATCACTGCACTACAACAAGATGTCCAACATGTGTGCAACGAGCTACACACTTTGCAAATGCAGTTCTTCGATTTTATCGACACCGTAAATGCTCAGTTCGACGAAGTTTTCAAACACATTCAGTCTAATGAGCACACCAATAGACGTGGCTAGATGTTACCATTTAGATTATTAGATTTTATTTCTAGTTTTAGCAATTTTTATTCATAAGTTTAGATTTTCATTTTTCTGCATTTTACATTCTGCTTATGTCAACACTCAGTACCGGTTTAATTTTAAATGCAATATTCTTTTGATTACTGCTACTGTGTTATATTACACTGCTATTGACTGGTATATATTTGCCTGTTTATCACTTTTTGCTGTTAATAGTATTAAAAAGACACTGCTCTGAACTGATGGACAATTAATGGTATCTGTCAGCACTGTCTGGTCCTTTGCATGCGTGAACCACTTGCCTACAACAGGAGACGCACGTCTCCATCTGTGTGGGACCAGCAGAAATCATTCAAAGGACAGGAGACGCACGTCTCCATGCTTTGTCCCCTAGCAGACTGACTGCCTGAGACGCGCGTCTCCCAAGGGCAGCAGTCTGAATTGTTGACCACGCTGCAGCACCCCAATAACTCCCATTTTGAATTTTGAATTTGAATTTCAAAATTCATCTTTCAATCTTCCTCATTCTTCCCCTTATTTATTCCATTTAAACTCCATAAACCTCATTCATCCTCCATCATTCACCTCTTAAACTCTATTCATTTCCCAATTCTCTACTCCATTCAAACTTCAAACACCACCATTAATCCATTTTAATTATCCATTAACCACACCATTTTCAAACCTCACTATAAAACCACACCACCACCACTCTTCTTCCTCACAACCTTCATACCATTCTCTATTCTTCTACACTACATTTCTATTTTTCATTTTCATACTCACTATGCCTCCACGTTCATTCATCCGTAGCGAGCGTCCCGAGAGACCACCTCCCGACCTTTCAAATATTATCTTCCGAGATGACGACAATGATGCTCAACGAACAAAATATGTCGCCTTCTACAAACGTTTGGTTGTTCCCACAAAGTTTGTGAACACCGAGTGTCTAGAAACTCTGGGTCTCATTGATGGTGTTACCCGTTTGCTCACTAAATCTAGCCTCCACCATCTTTGTACCGAACCCGTACCTACTTATGAGCCGCTCGTCTTAGAATTTTTGAGTTCTTTCAACTACGACACTCCCTCTAATCAACCATTCTCAACCGGTAGCATCCAATTTCGGATGTTCAACCGTGAATATACTCTAGATCAAGATGTCGTAGCTTCATATTTGCATTTTAATCATGCACCAAATGCTCACCGCTCAATCTTTCAAGAACTCAATGGTCGATCTTGGGAGGAACTAGCTTTTGAATTTTGGTTCAATCTCACTGGAGAAAATCCTACCGATTGGAGAGCTCTCCATGCTTCTCACATTCAAAACCCCGCTATACGTTATTTTCAACGTGTTTTGGGGCATACTATTTTTTGCGAGATCTAACAACCACAAGGTAAACCAAAATGAATTATTTTTCCTTCACTGTGCGCTTAACAATATCCGTTTCAATGCCGCACCGTTCATGTTCCAACACATCCAAGGCTTAGTCAACGCCCCCGCTACAAACCCATTCTTTCTTGGCGGAATTATTACTTCCTTGGCCTGTGCTTTAGGTCTTGGTGACGAGCTCCTCTCACTCTCACATCTCATGAAGCCTGCTCAGTCACTCGATCCCACCTACTGCCCTGACTCCCACTTGGTTTCACCCCGCCATGATGGCCGATACACTTTGGTCGTCAACAAAGTTCTTATTCCTTATGTCATCCTTCCATGCCCTGAAAGAATCAACATCCGTTATGTTCAGCGTTGGAGGCTTATTGAAGACAACCCTCAAGACAACCAACAAGAACATCCTAATGAACCTATGGATGCAAATGAAGAAGAACTCAACCACGGTCAATCTGATGTCAACCAACCTCCTCAAAACAACCCTCCGCCTATCACTCTTGAAGCTATGTATGCTGCAATTCAACGACAAGATCAACTCGTTCAAGCTATGCAGACAAACCAAACTGAAACAATTAGGCTCATCCGAGAGATGCAACAGGAGCACCGTGACTATGCTATTAGGAACGAAAGTCAATACACTGAAATTGCTACATATTTGCATGATCTTGACATTCGTGTGAATGACTCTCCTCCTGATAGACGTCGCCGTGTTCGTACAAGAGGCGCAAGCAGTTCTCGCAACCGCAACACTGAGGAGTAGTTCTCATGCATTGAGGACACTGCATCATTTAAGTCTGGGGGAGTCGTATTATTTCTATTTCCTTTAGTTTTATTTTTCCCTTCAGTTATTTCCCTTCCTTGTAATGTTTTTCTAATTCAATAAAGAATATTTATGGAATTTCAAGTCTTATCTTTATAATTCCGTAGTTATTACACTTTCTTCCATTTTCTTGAGCCATAACAAAAATTTTGCTCTTAAACGATAAACGCAAACCCCACACGTTTGAAAAATACGAAGCTACTCAAACACTCAACGCATAGAAACTGAATATAGTCAATAACCTTATTGTTCCAAGACTCTAAAACTCCCGAGTATGCGTAACCGATTTGAATAACCTTTATACCGGAACTATCGACTTTAAGTTTTGAAGTAACCATTAGTAGTTTATTCTAGCAGTCGGCACCGTCTTAGATACAAACTACGCAGAGAGTCGATGAATATAAGTGTATGATCCTCATAATAATAATTATGTGCTTAACCATAATAAGAAATGTGCCTACTAAGTAAGGTGATCCTCACAAGATCATTTAACCTAACGGTCGCAAATCTCAAATACAAAGAATTTAAAAACTCATTGTCAATTGGTTCAGAAGTCATCTGGTACTGAACTTGGTAGGAAGGACTATTGTCCGATTCCCCACAATCTACAAGTGAGTGCTAAGGAGTATACCACATATTGTGCCAGAACTCCATGAGAAGGATCATAGTCACTAACCGACTACTTTGCTATGTGCGTGTCGAGATAATGGGCTTAATGTGATTGCGCACGAATGAAAAGGGTAAAACATGATGACGAGTCAAAAGGTCGAGCTATAATGGCATGATTCGGATTGGTATGCATACTGGGAGTTGTTTAGTGTTGTTACTATAAGTTTATTGCTAGGATCATTATCATTATTTTCAAATAAGAACACTATGTAGCTGAGTATGACCAAACGACGTGGTGGAAGTGTGTTTCATTTATCTTTATCTTATTATTTTGCTTGAGGACAAGCAAAGGTTCAAGTCTGGGGGAATTTGATAACACGATTTTATATCGTATATTTAGCTTAAAATCCATAGATATTTATAGCATTTTCCGTTTATTATGTTAATTTATTATGATATTACGCGAGTATTTGCTTTGTTTCGGGTTTTACACTCTAATCACGACAATTTGCGAAAAGGAAAGAAAATGGAGCTTAAATCACCAATATTTATGCCTAAAAGATGAAAAAGGAGTGCTGAAGTGAAAGAGGGGTGCAATTAGGACCCAAAAGGCCCAAAAGAGACAGTTCAGCCCACTATGGAACCAAAGGCGCGTGGCCCAAACCTTCCCAGCAAGTGGAGACGCACGTCTCCAACGTTCCAAAGGCCACCTCAGCAAAAGGAGACGCACGTCTCCAAGCCTTCCTACATCTTCTCCACTTGAGACGCACGTCTCAAGTCAGTCAAGGCCGCTTCCTGAAGAAACGGAGACGCACGTCTCCACACCCAGTCTGCAAAATCCCCACTTTTCACGCAACGTCACAGCAAAACCTCTCCTATAAATAGAACCTGCTACCTCACTTCCAAAGAGTCCGATTTCCTGCCAACGAAGTGCTGCCGAAATTGTACCGCGAACCGTATTTCTTTATTCTGCTTTCATTCAAACACTTATTTTCTCACAACGATTTCTACACCAGAAATTGTTGTGAACTTTTTATAGATCTAGCCTTACGTTAGATTTATCGCTTTTATTTCCTTGTTTATTTTTTTTCTGTCCGTTTAAATTCCAAGAACGATCCAGCAAACCTGTGGTGGAAGTTCAGTACTTGAAGATCCAATTATCATTTATTTAATTCAGGTTTTTTTATTTACCGCCTTTATTTATATTTATTTGCATGATATATTGTATGCCATTTACTATGCCTATTATTATGAACCGAACCGATTTATGCATGTTTAACCATATTAATATGTCTGGCTAATTTATTAAGATATCGGTATGTAAAGTAAGTTAACCGTAGGGATCCGAAATAAATTGGCTTAATTATGTTTTATTAATTATCACTTGTTTTTGGTCTGTATGTCTAATTTAATTAGTAAGTCTTAAAACCAATAGAGCGAAAGTTTGAGGGGTTAAGACGGTCAAAGGTTAAAATCAATAGAGCGAAAGTTTGAGATCTTTAACTGGATAGTAGACATAGGACATTAGTTTTAAGGATGGCGAAAGCGTATTAAAACTAATTAGAACTTATTTATTTTCAAAAATTGTTTTTACACCCGAGCGGGATGGCGAAAGCGTACGTTAGGGATATTAGCATGTTTCGAGTCAACAGAGCGAAAGTTTGAGATTAGGAGATTTAAATAGATAACAACTTCATAAAACAGGCATTTTATTAATTACGTTGTTTCCAAAAAGCTTTTCTAAAATCTAATGGGATGGCGAAAGCGTACATTAGGATTAGGATAGTAATCTAAATCAACAGAGCGAAAGTTTGAGACGAGGATTTTTAATCAATTGAATTAGTAAAGATTTTTAATTAAATTATGCAAAAGCTAATGGACCTTCGGATCACCTTAAGTTAAATGAAATACATACCGATATCTGTCTTTTATTATATTATTCATTTCTCACTATCATTCTCCCTTAGAAACAATTGAAATATTAGTAGCCCTAGCTTTACATAGAAACCTTAGATAACGGTAGATCGATTCATAGTCCCTGTGGATTCGATATCTTTTAAAACTACACGACACAACTGTGCACTTGCAGTTATCAGATTTATAGACACGTAAAGTCGCGATCACACGCGCGTTAAAAAAAAATAAAAACAAAAGGTCTGAGGGGGGGATCGAACCCCAGACCTAAGGCATGAGAAAGTGAGAGGCGCTTGTAACCAAGTGAGTTGAACATTTTAGTCGTTCAAAACACGCTTCCAATTGATTATATTTTAAACTTGCTTCTGAGAATTCAAAAAAACGCGCACAAAGCAACTTCATCTTCAACCTCACGATTTCAATTTCTGGAAATCCTATCTCCCTCAATTCTCAACTAAATTCAAAGATGTAAAGATGGATTTTGCTCGTTTTTGGACGAGGATCATGATGGTGTCCTTTAATTTCATTTATTCTAAGTGTAACATAAAATTCGCAAGCATGAACACTAAGAACCCTAAAACTGAAATTAAACATGAAATACTATATATGCATGATTTGATGCAATTGGTTGAGGGCTAATGATCTATGAAGGTGCAGAAACCAACTGGTAACTTCATTTTAAATTTATCATGCGTGAATCATAGAGTTTGAAGCTTTTGAAACTTACCTGAAAAATGAAGATTTGGCTCTGATCAAAGTGTGTTGCAGAGTTGTTGCAACGATCCAGATAGCTTCAGTGATCCTCCTGGAAGGTGTTGAGATGCTTAACTTGGACTGAAAGTGCCCAGAACCTCTTGCTCGACCCCAACTGCAACAGCTCCAAGTGAGAGGTGAAGATGATGATTCCCCATGTACAGAAGTGTTTCAGAGGTTTGGATCACCTCTAAATGACTCCCCTAAGGTGTTTGAATACTTAATTCCAAAGGAAGAGCTCTGGTTTGAAGAATCCGAGTCTTCTTGCCAAAGAACCTTTGAAAACCTTAAGTATGAAGGAAGAAGAGAGAAAGCAAGAATTTTGTTGCTTTGGTGTGTTTTTTGAATGAGAAAGACCCCTCTATTTATAGGCAAATGGTTCAGAGCAGTTGAACATAGCAAGCTTGCTTAGTGAAGTGAGTTTGGTTTCTTAGCCATGAAGAAATTTTGAAAATATCCCAAATGCAATGATGCATTTTCGGGCTAGCTTCCCCAACCATTGATCTTGTATGATCTTAGGGAACATTTCTGATGCAGAGGAGAGTTCTAATTGGCTTAGAGCAAGATTCCTTGATGATTCACCATTTGCCATAAATTCAAAAATGCAATCATTACATAATCACATGCCTTTGTTTTTGGGAATCTTCTTCAATCCTTATGCAATGATGGAAATTGATGTATGTCATGCTTGCAGATGTATTAGAGGTCGTGTAGCATCACTTAGTGAAGCTAATTGCACAAAATTGCAAAGTTCCAATTTGTACATGACCTATAATTTCACCTTATGAGGCCAACTTTGAACAAGCATAACTCCTAGCTCAAAATGAATTTGGAGAAGGTTGAGCACAATTTGGAAAGCCCTAAACATATACTTCAAATCATTAGTTTGGGGTTTCTTCAGAATCATTTGGGAAAATTGTGAAAAATGAGCTCAAAGTTGGATGAAAACTAGGTTAAAACACTTAGAAAAATTTCTAAGTTTTTATAACCTAAAGCTTGAAAATTCCAAATCTCTTAAATGGTTGATCTTTTGAAAAAAGTTCATATGTAAGATGTTGTTTTATTTTGCAAGATCTACAACTTTCATGTTGGAAGTTTTTTGAGTTGTGTAGGTGAAATTTTGAGTTCCCACAATGCCCTCAAAACCCTAATTCCCGACTTTTTGCTCCTTGATGATTCTTCTTGAATTTCTTTGGTCAAATGACTTTAATATCCATAAATTGATGATATTGATCTTTGAAAGTCATGGTTTGACCAAAAATCTTAAAAGTCAAAGGTGATCCCATACAGTTGACTTTTTCCAGATAAAGTGAGATTTTGGACTTTTGTGTGGAATTAAGATCTTCTCCTCAAATGAGTGATGTAAATGGGTTATATTGAGGTAGTAGAGGTTCTTGAATCATGTCTTGAGTTTTGGATCCATGCCCTGATTAAAAGTCAACTATCCAGATGAATTAGGTTAAAAACCCTAATTGTCGACCAGATGAAATTGGTGAATGTGGATCTTGAATTGAGGTGTGATGTCCAGTAGATCTTATTGTATGGATCATTTGAAGATGATTGAAGTCTTTAATAGATGTCTTGGAGCTTTTTAGGGTTTCCCAAAGGTGATCCCTGATTTCAGTCCTTGATAGGCTCAAAAACCCTAGTCTGGTGACCTGAGTAAACCTGTACTCAGATGACTGGGTGTCTAATCAATCATAGGTGAATATAAAAGTGAAGCTTTTGAGTCCTATGATTGTGTTAGAGACCAATCCTTCTATTGATTGATCCTTTGTCTAAGTTTTCTTGTCTTTGAACATCCTTGATTAAATGCCAGATGAAGAAGTGACTGCTCTGGGTACTTGCTTTGACCTGATAAAAATCCTGAAGATATGTCATCTCAGGGGGGTCAAAAATTATGGTATGACACATAAGACAAGTCACCTTCTGCTTCTCAAGATCAGAAAGATCAATCTTATAAATGTTGTTCTTTCTCTTGCCTGTAAATAGGATTGAGCCATCCATCTGACTTACAGCCTTGCAAGACTTTTGATTGAAGATTATATCATAACCATTGTCACTTAATTGACTTATGGACAATAAGTTATGCGTTAATCCTTCTACAAGAAGTACATTAGATATGGAAGGAGAGTTACCAAGACTTATGGTTCCAGAGCCAATGATTTTGCCCTTCTGATCTCCTTCAAACTTGACTTCTCCACCTGGTTTAAGCACCAGGTCTTGGAATGTAGACCTTCTTCCCATCATGTGTCGCGAGCATCCAGAGTCCAGGTACCATGACATTTTACTTTTTGTCCTCTTTGCAGCCAAGGATATCTGCAACAGAAATTATCTTCTCCTTAGGTACCCACAATTTCTTGGGTCCTTTCTTGTTAGTTCTCCTCAAGTTCTGATTGAACTTGGGTTTAGCAAAATATTTAACAGGAGGAACAGCATGATATTCTTTAGGTTTGTCAGCATGATATTTCTTAGGATGTGTCACATGCTTCTTGGTGTGAACAGTGTTAAAGCTCTGTGCATGTGAAGTGAGCCTAATATCATGTGCATGGCCATATTTGAACTGATCATACAATGGCTTGTATGTGATCTTTGAAGGATAGAAAAACACTTAGAAAGGGGGGGTTTGAATAAGTGTAGCTTTAAAAACTTGACAGATAAAAATAAATTGCACAGTTATTTTTATCCTGGTTCGTTGTTAACTAAACTACTCCAGTCCACCCCCGCAGAGATGATTTACCTCAACTGAGGATTTAATCCACTAATCGCACGGATTACAATGGTTCTCCACTTAGTCAGCAACTAAGTCTTCCAGAGTCTTCTGATCACACACTGATCACTCCAGGAACAACTGCTTAGATACCCTCTAAGACTTTCTAGAGTATTCTGATCCACACGATCACTCTAGTTACAACCTGCTTAGATAACCTCTAAGACTTCCTAGAGTATTCTGATCCACACGATCACTCTAGTTCCTTACAACTTAATATAATCAATTCTAAGAGTATTACAATTGCTTCTTAAAAGCTATAATCACAAACTGTGATATTTCTCTTAACGTTTAAGCTTAATCTCACTAATATATTACAACAGCAATGTAGTGAGCTTTGATGAAGATGAAGATTCTGAGCTTTGAGTAGAACAGAGTTTCAGCAAGTTAATATGAGTTGTTTTGTGCAGAATCGTTAACCTTGCTTCTCATCAGAACTTCATATTTATAGGCGTTGGAGAAGATGACCGTTGAGTGCATTTAATGCTTTGCGTGTTCCGTACAGCATCGCATTTAATGTTATACGCTTTTGTCAACTACCTCGAGCCTTGTTCACGCTGTGTCTACTGACGTTGCCTATAGTAGCTTTTAACGTTCCTTTTGTCAGTCAGCGTAGCTTGCCACTTGTACTTCCTTCTGATCTGATGTTTGTGAATACAACGTTTGAATATCATCAGAGTCAAACAGCTTGGTGCAAAGCATCTTCTGATCTTCTGACCTTGAAGTGCTTCTGAGCGTGATACCATCAGAACTTCAGTGCTTCTGATCTCATGTTCTTCTGATGCTTCCATAGACCCATGTTCTGATTCTGCTTCGACCATCTTCTGATGTCTTGCCAGACCATGTTCTGATGTTGCATGCTGAACCCTTTGAGACAAAGCTTCTGAGCGCTGAATTATGCATACTCTTTATATATTTCCTGAAAAGGAAATTGCATTGGATTAGAGTACCATATTATCTTAAGCAAAATTCATATTATTGTTATCATCAAAACTAAGATAATTGATCAGAACAAATCTTGTTCTAACAATCTCCCCCTTTTTGATGATGACAAAAACATATATAAATGATATGAATTTGCGATCAGAAAGAGCAGACGGCAAAAGACAAATTACACAGCTATAGCATAAGCATATGAATATGTCTCCCCCTGAGATTAACAATCTCCCCCTGAGATAAATAATCTCCCCCTGAAATAAATACTCGAAGAACTTTAATAAAAGACTTCCCTGATTATTTCGGTAGAGACGATCACATAAGCTTTTGTCTTTAGAGAATTCATAGCTTCTGACTTCTGCTTCCATTGGACAGCTTCAGAACTAGAATATCTTTAGATCCCTAGAACACTCACAGCTTCTGATTCCTGCTTCCATCTAGGACAGCTTCAGAACTTGAATTTCTTTGATCTTCTGAACATTCACAGCTTCTGATTTCTGCTTCCATTTAGGACAGCTTCAGAACTTGAATTTCTTTGATCTTCAGAACATTCACAGCTTCTGATTTCTGCTTCCATTTAGGACAGCTTCAGAACTTGAGTTTTCTGGATCTTTAGAACATTCACAGCTTCTGATTTCTGCTTCCCTCGGATAGCTTCAGAGCTTTGAATTTCTACCAACATCATTTCATGCTAGATTTGTATCAGAACATTGTTGAATGTACCAGAGCATCATCAGAGCATCTCTACATCCTGAAATGTTACAGAACAAAAACTAAACGACAAAAGTCAGCATGAACGAGTCAGAACATAAAATGTATATTAGAACACATGATATGTATCAGAGCCATATAGGCTAAAATAATGTATCAGAGCAAATAGAATTTTGTCAAAGCAAATAGACAAATATGGATCAAATTCTATTATCAGTGCTTCTGATTCATTCTTCTTTCTTGCTTCTGATTTCTGAAGCTTGACAGCACTCAGCTTGCTTCAGTTTCCATGAGCTTATTCTTTTTACAGAATAACACTTCTTATGGTTTTGCTTCTGATGTTTGCTTTGAAGATTCTCTTCACTTCTTTATACCTGCAAAACACTTAAACCATATAGAACTTGCAGTTCTTGTTAGTAAATGTGTGGGAGCTTTACCCAGCAACTGATAGATTAATCAAATCATTTATCATTTATCTTCTCCCCCTTTTTGTCATAACATCAAAAAGAATATTTCAAAAGATTCAGATGAATAAAACGACAAATAAAATCACTGGAATGTAAAAACAAAAAAACTTTTTATTGATAATCAAAAGGAAAGATTACAAAAGAGGGATGCAGGAAAACAGATGCAACAAGGAAAGAAAACTACTAAGACCAAAGCCTAAGACCCTAGCTAAGACAAAGTCTGTGCCAGCATGCCATGAAGGAGTGAAACGCATCATTGACTGCTTCTTGGGCTTCCAGGCGAAGGGTCAGGGAGACTTGGTTCTGATGCAGATCTTCCACAATCTTTATCAGAGACAACATTCTCAGCAGGTGAAAATGAAGAGATTTCTTTGGAATGAGTTGAGGGAGAGGAAAGGTTAGATGAGGAGGAAGTTGAGTCTTGAAGGTAACAAGATGAGGAAGAAGATGGAGATGATGGAGGGCTTTCACCAGGGGGTTGAAACACACGTCTAGAATAGTTTCCAGATAACATTGCTTCGAATGGATTCACCTTGAGAGGGTCATAGGTGATCTTTATCTTTTTGGGTTTGGAAGGAGATGTTTCAACAGCTTTTCTCTTTTTGTTTTGATCATTTTCATGGTTTCCTGGGCTTGATGAAGAGTTCATGATGGATTTGCAGATAATGAACAGCTAGGGTTTGATATGAATGCAAAAAGATAGAGAAGGAAAACAAAGACAGAGTGTAATAGAGAAAATATAAGAGGGAAGGAGAAGCGTTCGAAGAGTATTTAAAAGAAAATAAAATGAAACAAATGATGGATAGCATTTAATGTTACGTGACATGAGGAGAGATAATAAAGACAAATGAGGTGACTAGCACAGTTACCTATGGTCGGCGTCCCTTCAACTGCACGCGCGCTTATCCATGAATAGTAACGACATGTTTACCATCCCGAGATAAAACGTTACAGCTGTTTTGCTTTAAAAGAGGTTCTGAATCAACTTAGACAATGAAACGTTAGTAATAACCGAATCATAATTTCTAAAAGATTTCAATCAGAACTTCTGATTTTAAAAAAAAATCACATTCATTTCAGAAGATACTCATACATAAGAACTTCTCATCTTCTCATTCTGGGCATAAATCCATACTGATGTTCTTCAGAATGAACTTAAACCTATCTTTAGCCAGGGGTTTTGTAAAGATATCAGCCCATTGATGGTCTGTATCAACAAAGTTTAAAGATATAACACCCTTCTGAACATAGTCCCTTATGAAATGATGTTTAATCTCAATATGTTTAGCCTTTGAATGAAGAATAGGATTCTTAGATAAACATATAGCAGAAGTATTATCACAGAATATAGGAATGTTACTCTCATATATCTGATAATCTTCTAACTGACTCTTCATCCAGAGCATCTGTGTACTGCAACCAGCAGCAGCGACATATTCTGCTTCTGTTGTTGGTAGAGCAATAGTTGCTTGCTTCTTGCTATACCAGGAGATCAAATGACTTCCAAGAAATTGGCAACTTCCTGAAGTACTCTTTCTTTCAATTCTGTCTCCAGCATAGTCAGCATCGCAGAATCCTACTAAGTTGTATTCTTTAGATTTTCTGTAAACTAAGCCAACATTAGTAGTACCTTTCAGATACCTTAGAATTCTCTTAACAGCAGTTAAATGAGATTCTCTAGGATCTGATTGGAATCTAGCACACAAACAAACACTGAACAAAATATCAGGTCTAGAAGCAGTCAAATATAGAAGAGATCCAATCATACCTCTGTATAACTTCTGATCTACCTTCTTACTTACCTCATCCTTACCTAGGATGCATGTTGGATGCATAGGAGTTTTGGCTTCTTTGCAGTCTAGAAGATTAAACTTCTTCAGAAGTTCCTTCACATACTTGGTTTGGTGAACATACGTTCCTTCTGATGTTTGATTTATTTGTATTCCAAGGAAATACTTGAGTTCTCCCATCATGCTCATTTCAAACTCAGCCTGCATAGACTCAGCAAACTCCTTTCCAAGTGTAGCATTAGATGTTCCAAAAATAATATCATCTACATATATTTGACAGATTAAAATATCCCTTTTAAAGGTTTTACAAAAGAGAGTAGTGTCCACTTTTCCTCTAGTGAAACCATTATCCAGAAGGAAAGAACTTAAGCGTTCATACCAAGCTCTGGGAGCTTGTTTCAATCCATACAACGATTTCTTTAGTTTAAAAACATGATTAGGAGACATAGAGTCTTCAAAACCAGGAGGTTGATGGACATAAACTTCTTCATCTATATAACCATTTAAGAAGGCACTCTTAACATCCATTTGATAGAGAGTGATGTTATGTTGAGTGGCAAATGAAATTAATAGACGAATAGATTCTAACCTGGCCACTGGTGCAAAGGTTTCTGTATAGTCAATCCCTTCTTGCTGACTATAACCCTGAGCCACCAGTCTGGCTTTGTTCCTTACCACTTCACCTTTCTCACTGAGCTTGTTTCTGAAGACCCATTTTGTACCGATTATATTGAATCCATCTGGTCTAGGAACAAGATCCCAAACATCATTCCTTGTAAACTGATTCAGTTCTTCTTGCATAGCAATTATCCAGTCTGGATCTTCTAGAGCATGATCAACAGAAGTTGGCTCGATCAAAGATACAAGGCCTAATTGACAGTCTGCATTGTTCTTAAGGAATGCTCTTGTTCTGATTGGATCATCCTTCTTTCCAAGAATGACATCTTCTGAATGACCAGAGATGAGTCTGGATGATCTTCTGACAGATGGTTCTTCAGAAATGCTTAGATTCTCCAGAGAAGCTGATACTTGATCTTTCGATTCTTTGCTTCTGAGAAGCTCTGCTTCTGATGCGTTGCTTCTTGGCTCAACAACTTCTGATATATCAATATCACAATCTGCAAAATTATCAAACTGCTTTGGTTTTTCAGAACCAAGCTTATCATCAAACCTGATATTGATTGATTCTTCTACAATCAATGTTTCAGTATTGTATACTCTGTAGCCTTTTGAGCGTTCAGAATATCCAAGAAGGAAACATTTTTGTGCTTTGGAATCAAACTTACCAAGATGATCTTTAGTATTCAGAATAAAGCATACACATCCAAAAGGATGGAAATATGAAATGTTGGGCTTTCTATTCTTCCACAATTCATAAGGAGTCTTATTTAGAATAGGTCTGATAGAGATTCTATTCTGAATATAGCATGCAGTGTTTATTGCTTCTGCCCAGAAATGCTTAGCCATATTGGTTTCATTGATCATGGTTCTGGCCATTTCTTGCAGAGTCCTATTCTTTCGTTCTACAACCCCATTTTGCTGTGGAGTTCTAGGACAAGAGAAATCATGGGCAATACCATTTTCTTTGAAGAATTCTTCAAAGGATCTGTTCTCAAATTCACCACCATGATCACTTCTGACCTTTATGATTTTACACTCTTTTTCAGATTGAATCTGAATGCAGAAATCAAAGAACACTGAATGAGACTCATCTTTGTGTTTCAAGAATTTTACCCACGTCCAGCGGCTATAATCATCTACGATGACTAATCCATATTTCTTCCCTCTGACAGATGCTGTTTTGACTGGGCCAAACAGATCAATGTGCAAGAGTTCTAATGGCCTTGAGGTAGAAACAACATTCTTGGACTTGAATGCAGGTTTGGAGAACTTGCCCTTCTGACATGCTTCACAAAGAGCATCTGATTTGAATTTCAGATTGGGGAGTCCTCTGACAAGATTCAGTTTGTTAATCTGAGAAATCTTTCTCAAACTAGCATGACCTAATCTTCTGTGCCAGACCCACTGCTCTTCAGAAACAGACATAAGACAAGTCACCTTCTGACTCATAAGATCTTGCAGATCTGTCTTATAAATGTTGTTCTTCCTCTTGCCTGTAAATAGGATTGAGCCATCCTTCTGATTTACAGCCTTGCAAGACTCTTGATTAAAGATTATATCATAACCATTGTCACTCAATTGACTGATAGATAAGAGGTTATGAGTTAATCCCTCTACAAGAAGTACATTAGAAATGGAAGGAGAGTTACCAGACTTTATAGTTCCAGAGCCAATTATCTTGCCCTTCTGATCTCCTCCAAACTTGACTTCTCCTCCAGACTTAAGCACCAGGTCTTGGAACATAGACCTTCTTCCTGTCATGTGTCGTGAGCATCCAGAGTCCAGGTACCACGACATGTTGTGCTTTGTCCTTTTTGCAGCCAAGGATATCTCTTCAGAATCTGATTCTGATGTAGATTCTGATCCGTCATCTTCTGTCGCCATCAGCGCACAGTTAGCCTGCTCATCTTCAGAGTCTGAATCATCTTCTGACTCATCCCAGGTTGCCATAAGACCTTTCTTCTTATGAAACTTCTTCTTGGGATTTTCCTTCTGAAGTTTTGGACATTCATTCTTGAAGTGTCCAGGCTCATTGCATTCATAGCACATGACCTTCTTCTTGTCAAATCTTCTGTCATCAGAAGATTCTCCACGTTCAAATTTCTTTGAACTTCTGACGCCTCTGAACTTCCTTTGCTTGTTCTTCCAGAGTTGATTTAGCCTTCTGGAGATCAAGGACAGTTCATCTTCTTCTTCAGATTCTGATTCTTCAGGATCTTCTTCTCTAGCCTGAAAAGCGTTAGTGCATTTCTTGATATTGGATTTTAATGCAATAGACTTACCTTTCTTTTGAGGCTCATTTGCGTCCAGCTCTATTTCATGACTTCTCAAGGCACTGATAAGCTCTTCCAGAGAAACTTCATTCAGATTCTTTGCAATCTTGAATGCAGTCACCATAGGACCCCATCTTCTGGGTAAGCTTCTGATAATCTTCTTTACGTGATCAGCCTTGGTGTATCCCTTGTCAAGAACTCTCAATCCAGCAGTAAGAGTTTGAAATCTTGAAAACATCTTTTCAATGTCTTCATCATCCTCCATCTTGAAGGCTTCATACTTCTGGATTAAAGCGAGAGCTTTAGTCTCCTTGACTTGAGCATTTCCTTCATGAGTCATTTTCAAGGACTCATATATGTCATAGGCCGTTTCCCTGTTAGATATCTTCTCATACTCAGCATGAGAGATAGCATTCAGCAAAACAGTTCTGCATTTATGATGATTCCTGAAAAGCTTCTTCTGATCATCACTCATTTCTTGCCTTGTCAGCTTTACGCCACTGGCATTTACTGGATGTTTGTAACCATCCATCAGAAGATCCCATAGATCACCATCTAGACCAAGAAAGTAACTTTCCAGTTTATCTTTCCAGTATTCAAAGTTTTCACCATCAAATACCGGCGGTCTAGTATAACCATTGTTACCGTTGTGTTGCTCAGCAGAGCCAGATGTAGATGCAGGTGTAGACTTTCCAGTTTCATCAGCCATCTTTTACTGAAGCGTTTTTCTCTTCCTGAATCTTTTCTAAACACGGTTAAGTGCTTGCACCTTAGAACCGGCGCTCTGATGCCAATTGAAGGATAGAAAAACACTTAGAAAGGGGGGGTTTGAATAAGTGTAGCTTTAAAAACTTGACAGATAAAAATAAATTGCACAGTTATTTTTATCCTGGTTCGTTGTTAACTAAACTACTCTAGTCCACCCCCGCAGAGATGATTTACCTCAACTGAGGATTTAATCCACTAATCGCACGGATTACAATGGTTCTCCACTTAGTCAGCAACTAAGTCTTCCAGAGTCTTCTGATCACACACTGATCACTCCAGGAACAACTGCTTAGATACCCTCTAAGACTTTCTAGAGTATTCTGATCCACACGATCACTCTAGTTACAACCTGCTTAGATAACCTCTAAGACTTCCTAGAGTATTCTGATCCACACGATCACTCTAGTTCCTTACAACTTAATGTAATCAATTCTAAGAGTATTACAATTGCTTCTTAAAAGCTATAATCACAAACTGTGATATTTCTCTTAACGTTTAAGCTTAATCTCACTAATATATTACAACAGCAATGTAGTGAGCTTTGATGAAGATGAAGATTCTGAGCTTTGAGTAGAACAGAGTTTCAGCAAGTTAATATGAGTTGTTTTGTGCAGAATCGTTAACCTTGCTTCTCATCAGAACTTCATATTTATAGGCGTTGGAGAAGATGACCGTTGAGTGCATTTAATGCTTTGCGTGTTCCGTACAGCATCGCATTTAATGTTATACGCTTTTGTCAACTACCTCGAGCCTTGTTCACGCTGTGTCTACTGACGTTGCCTATAGTAGCTTTTAACGTTCCTTTTGTCAGTCAGCGTAGCTTGCCACTTGTACTTCCTTCTGATCTGATGTTTGTGAATACAACGTTTGAATATCATCAGAGTCAAACAGCTTGGTGCAAAGCATCTTCTGATCTTCTGACCTTGAAGTGCTTCTGAGCGTGATACCATCAGAACTTCAGTGCTTCTGATCTCATGTTCTTCTGATGCTTCCATAGACCCATGTTCTTATTCTGCTTCGACCATCTTCTGATGTCTTGCCAGACCATGTTCTGATGTTGCATGTTGAACCCTTTGAGACAAAGCTTCTGAGCGCTGAATTATGCATACTCTTTATATATTTCCTGAAAAGGAAATTGCATTGGATTAGAGTACCATATTATCTTAAGCAAAATTCATATTATTGTTATCATCAAAACTAAGATAATTGATCAGAACAAATCTTGTTCTAACAATCTTCAGATCATCAACAGGTTCAAATTTATGTGAGGTATCACCCTCATAGCCAAAACCAAACCTTCTGTTTCCAGAAACACCGTATATCATAGAAGCAAGATGACTTCTGCCAATACTTCTAGATAAGAACTTTCTGAAGCTCGAGTCATATTCTTTCAGAATATGATTCATGCTAGGAATGGATTTTTCTGTTTCAGAAGGAGATCCACTATCTTTGGATAGATTTAAAACTTTTTCCTTCAGTTCAGAATTTTCCAATTCCAGCTTCTTAGTTTCAAATTCAAACTGCTTTTTCAACTTTTTGTATTTGATACTAAGATGAGCCTTGAGTTCCAGAAGTTCTGTTAAACTGGAAACTAACTCTTCTCTAGATAGTTTAGAAAATGCCTCTTCAGAATCTGATTCTGATGTAGATTCTGATCCATCATCTTCTGTAGCCATAAGACCTTTCTTCTTATGAAACTTCTTCTTGGGATTCTCCTTCTAAAGTTTTGGACACTCGTTCTTGTAATGTCCAGGCTCATTGCACTCATAGCAGACAGCCTTCTTCTTTTCCGATCTTCTGTCACCAGAAGATTCTCCTCGTTCAAATCTCTTTGAACTTCTGAAGCCTCTGAACTTCCGTTGCTTGCTCTTCCAGAGTTGGTTTACCCTTCTGGAGATCATGGACAGTTCATCTTCTTCTTCTGATTCTGATTCTTCAGAATCTTCTTCTTTAGCCTGAAAAGCGTTAGTGCATTTTTTAACATTAGATTTTAATGCAATAGACTTACCTTTCTTTTGAGGATCGTTTGCGTCCAGCTCTATTTCATGGCTTCTCAAGGCACTGATAAGCTCTTCCAAAGAAACTTCATTCAGATTCTTTGCAATCTTGAATGTTGTTACCATTGGACCCCATCTTCTGGGTAAGCTTCTGATAATCTTCTTTACATGATCAGCCTTGGTGTAGCCTTTATCCAGAACCCTTAATCCAGCAGTTAGCGTTTGAAATCTTGAGAACATCTTCTCAATGTTTTCATCATCCTCCATCTTGAAGGCTTCATATCTCTGGATTAGAGCAAGAGCTTTAGTCTCCTTGACTTGAGAATTTCCCTCATGGGTCATTTTCAATGACTCATATATATCATAGGTCGTTTCCCTGTTAGATATCTTCTCATACTCAGCATGAGAGATAGCATTCAGCAAAACAGTTCTACATTTATGATGATTCTTGAAAAGCTTCTTCTGATCATCATTCATTTCTTGCCTTGTAAGCCTTACGCCACTAGCTTTCACTGGATGTTTGTAACCATCCATCAGAAGATCCCATAGTTCACCATCTAGACCAAGAAAGTAACTTTCCAGTTTATCTTTCCAGTATTCAAAGTTTTCACCATCAAATACTGGTGGTCTAGTATAACCATTGTTACCATTGTATTGCTCAGCAGAGCCAGATGTAGATGCAGGTGGATCTGTTGGAATTTCACCAGCCATCTTTTACTGAAGCGTTTTTCTCTTCCTGAATCTTTTCTAAACACGGTTAAGTGCTTGCACCTTAAAACCGGCACTCTGATACCAATTCAAGGATAGAAAAACACTTAGAAAGGGGGGGGTTTGAATAAGTGTAGTCTAAAAACTTGAACGATAAAAACAATTTGCACAGTTATTTTTATCCTGGTTCGTTGTTAACTAAACTACTCCAGTCCACCCCCACGGAGTGATTTACCTCACCTGAGGATTTAATCCACTAATCGCAACAGATTACAATGGTTTTCCACTTAGCCCACGACTAAGTCTTCTAGAGTATCCTGATCACAACCTGATCACTCCAGGAACAAATGCTTAGACACAAGCTAAGACTTTCTTAGAGTATCCTGACCACCACGTGATCACTCTAATTACAACTGCTTAGACACAAGCTAAGACTTCCTAGAGTATCCTGATCACACTTGATCACTCTAGTTACTTACAAATTAATGTAATCAAATAAGAGTTTTATAATGCTTCTGAAAAGCTATAATCACAACAGTGATATTTCTCTTAATGTTTAAGCTTAATCTCACTAATATATTACAACAGCAATGTAGTTAGCTTTGATGAAGATGAAGTTTCTGAGCTTTGAGTTGAACAGCGTTTCAGCAAGTTTTTCAGAATAAGTTCGTTCAGAATTGGTAACCTTGCTTCTCATCAGAACTTCATATTTATAGGCACTTGAGAAGATGACCGTTGGGAGCATTTAATGCTTTGCGTATTCCGTACAGCATTGCATTTAATGTTTCACTCTTTTGTCAACTACCTCGAGCCTTGTTCACACTGTGTCTACTGACGTTGCCTTTAATAGCTTCTAACGTTCCTTTTGTCAGTCAGCGTAGCCTGCCACTTGTACTTGCTTCTGATCTGATGTTTGTGTATACGACGTTTGAATATCATCAGAGTCAAACAGCTTGGTGCAAAGCATCTTCTTATCTTCTGACCTTGAAGTGCTTCTGAGCGTGATACCATGAGAACTTCAGTGCTTCTGCTTCTGAACTCAAGTTCTTCTGATGCTTCCATAGACCCATGTTCTGATTCTGCTTTGACCATCTTCTGATGTCTTGCCAGACCATGTTCTGATGTTGCATGCTGAACCTTCTGAGTCAAAGCTTCTGAGCGCTGATTTGTGCATACTCTTTATATATTTCCTGAAAGGGAAATTGCAATGTATTAGAGTACCACATTATCTCACACAAAATTCATATCCTTGTTATCATCAAAACTAAGAATATTGATCAGAACAAATCTTGTTCTAACAATGTTCAAGGCATCCATGCCTTCCCTCAGCTCCGATTTCACAAGATCCTATCCCCACAGAGCAATTTTCAAGAAGATATCTTCAAACATACTCGTCCCGACAAAGACAGGACTCCCCAACAGAGTTTACATCTTCAACACTACCGGTTCTCCAAAACTTTGCTCTTCTCCAACATGGTGTATCAATATCTCTAATCCCTAATCAGGGTACATCAAGTTACTGATCGTCCCCAAGCAGAAATCATCAGTCCCCAGCTGAGCATCTTCAAGATAAGATCAAACATCAAAATTACAATGACATGGAGATCCACCTTCTCAATCAAGATGTGTCAAATGGCATAGTCATATGTCATAAATCATAAACATATTCATACAATTGCATACATGTTCATACATAATACATAATGCATCGCGACAAATGCGTACACAACATGAAAGGTTCTCATTTATTTTGAGAATCCCGTCACATAAACACATTACATGCATCATGACATGGCATAAAAAACTAACTTTGCTTTTTTCAGGTTACAGCTGCAGTCAAATAAACAACTTCAAAACATGTCAGATCAGAGTCGATACCTTGGACGGTTCCTTAATGATCTACCTTCGTATCTAAGTCGATACCTTTGACGGTTCCTTAATGATCTACCTTCGGATCTAAGTCAATACCTTGGACGGTTCCTTAATGATCTACCTTCGGATCTAAGTCGATACCTTGGACGGTTCCTTAATGATCTACCTTCAGATTTAAAGTCGATACCTCAGACGGTTCCTTATATAATCTACCCTCAGATTTAAGTCGATACCTCAGACGGTTCCTTAAACAATCTACCTTCAAATTTAAGTCGATACCTCAGACGGTTCCTTAAACAATCAACTTTCAAAATCTAAAAGCGGTAACCTCGAACGGTTCCGTAACGGTCAACGCTCGAAGGTCTAATTCCTTTACCACGAACGGTGTGGACACAATCAGCTATTTCTTAAGTCTAATTCAGTTACTACGAACGATGCTGACACGACCAACTCTCAAAGATCTAATTCATCTACTACGAACAGTAATGACACGATCAACATTCAAACAACTACTTCTCAAACACTTCAAACATAATCTAATGCATGCTCAAATTGGATGGAATCTTTAAGCCCTTCCCTATCATACACCTGGACGGCATCTTCAAGCCCATCTCCAACAAAAGTCCCTTCATCATCAACTAGGGCAAATTCTTGGGTATTCTAGTGTTCAATCCTCTTCCACCTTCAGATTCCGACTGGCATACAAACCAATCTACATCTTCAGGTTTAAGAAAATTGAACAGGGGCAGCTGTCATACCCCAAAATTTTCCCATCTTATTTCTCCTAACAAATTCAAATCAAGGTACAAAGCTCAAAGGCATCTCTCCTAAACAAGGCTCAAGAAACTAGGGTTTTGTTGTTCTGAGAAAAATCAATGGATCAAAAGACTCCAAGGCACCTCATATGGTTTATGATATTCCAAACTACCTCCATGACAAAATACAAGGCTCAATTCAAAAGATTGATCACTCGATTGCTCAGAAAGTCAACAATCGACTGATTTGACCCAAAAGTCAACTGTGGTCAAAGTACGGTCAAAAATTCTGATTTTTTGTCAACATCCTCATTTTGAAGTATCATTCACCATTTGATCAAGGATTGATCATGGTTCATCAAGGAAAGATCAGAAATCAACAATTCCAAAAGTTTCTAAACTAGGGATTTCATAGGAGAAAGTCAACCCAACTTTGATCAGCCATAAATTTCACATGGAACATCAGAAATTTCCCATTCAAAGCTCATTTTGAAGGAAATTGAATTCTCTATAACTTTGTCTCTCTAAAGCCAAGGCCAAAAATGCTTCATTTGGAAGATATGAGTAAAAACATTACAGGTCCTTCTAGAAGATCGCAAAAAGCTATTTTTTGTCAGGAGAAATATCATCGAGATAAAATCTCCAAATGGAAAATATGTTCCAAAGTGGCTTTTAGAGGACATCTTGGGCTTTCCAAAAAGTCCTAGAACACTTCCATATGATAAAAATTGAGAGAGTTATGACTTGGTGAAATTGGCCATATTTTGAGAAAACACATAAAACAAATACTGAGTAAATTCATCTTTTTTTGGGCCTAAGTTTTGTGATTCAAACTTGTTCCAAAAGGTCATCCATGACCCATAATCCATTCAACCATTTTTTAGTATTTATTATCTATTTTATTTTGAATTTAAATTCAATTTAAAATTCAATAAAATATTAAAAATATGCAAAGATTATATTTGGATTCCAAGTGTGATTCAAAATCTCACCAAAATCAAAGGAAATTAATTGGATTTTATTTAAGGGATAATTGGCTAAATTTGGTACCAATCTAGCAAGTTTCCATCGAAAATCAATCAAGAAGATTTCACAAATCAATCTTGCCAATTGCAAAGATTTAGACCAATTCTGTTGACCTACTTGAATCCCCATAAATACCTAGATTAATTCAGAGGCAAGGACGAGTTTTTCTGGGCAAGAGAACCTGAACCGAATCCTTAAAATTCTCCCAAAAAATCAACATCGTTTCCTCAATTGCATCGAAGTTCAAAGCTTGTTACCGATTGATTACGTATCTTGGATGCTTCCTGAAGGCGTTTGAAGCATCTGCAGAGTCGCACGCGTCAAGCATCACCGCTAAAATCACCCACAGTTTGCTCTAAAAATTTTGAGATCAAATTCATGCATACATGTGTTTTTAATAGGATTTGACTACGTATTCATGATTAGAATGATACCACGATGCTTTCTGGTTTGTTTAATTCAAGTTTTGCTGCAGATTAAGGGTGTTGCCATTGTTAGGGTTCCCAAACTCTAAATTGGGGAATTATAGTTAGAAGCAAAATTAGACTAAATTAACCGTACCAATGGACTCGGGAGATGATTTGCAATCAATCCATGTCCTTGGATTTAATTTATTCGCTGTATTGTTCTTAGATGGAATTTCGCAGGAGGTAACTACGAATAAATCGCGGCTAGATGATGGCCGATTCGTAGCAAAAACGCACAGGTTCAGAAGTGAGGAAGATGGAGATGTGGCAAAGTCCAATTGGTTTGGTTTGAATTCTGCCAGCTCGCGCGCGTGCTGTTTTATTGAAGCGTTTTTCCATATATTGCTTTTGTCCTTTTCTTTAACACTAAAGTCTTGTAGCGCAGCTGCTTGAGGGAATGCGTGGGTGAACGAAACGTCCCCAGTTCGAATCCAGACGCGCGCATATTTTCTTTGTTGCAGTTCCCACAATTTTGTTCTTTGTTCCAAGTCACTTGCAGATTCTATGCGCGCAGCTAATTAAGGTCCATCATATGCCATCACTCAGCAACCTTCAGATCGAGACTAAAGCACAATCCAACGTTCCAACACGCCAGTCCATCATACACCTTCAAGAGACCCATACACATGATCAGAGCTAAGTACTATGCTTTTATTTATTTTTTATTTAAATGGTTGTTTTTATTTTCTTTTTCTATTTTCTTATTGTAAATTCTTTCTTTATTTATTTATTTTGACAAAATAGTTTTATAATCATTTTAAATCGAAAATCCGATAATTGTTTTTCTATATATATTAAAATTCGAATACATTTTTAATTAATTAATAATTAGGATTAACCTTATGTTATTTTAATCATTTGTTATATTTAGTCAAACTTTCGATCTCATTAACCTTTTAGGGTTTGCTCAACCCCATTTATTTGCCTTTTGGGATAATAGGGTTTGTACCATAGTTAACGAATATTAAATGCACTAACACTTCTCTTCTTTTTATTCGACTTTTTAGGGTAACGAATATTAAATGCACTAACACTTCTCTTCTTTTTATTCGAATTTTCAGGGTTAGTCAAAAATCCTCCGACCACGCGCCATGCCAATCAAAAAGTTAAGTTCCGACTCTTTTTCTTAAATTTAATTTTTATTAATGGTTACATTTGCCTTATAGGTTCAACTAGGGTTTACTTCATCTGTTAAAGAATTCCGCCTACACTCACCCCTATTGTTTTTCTGTTTAATTCTCAGATGATCAAAGTCAATCGAAGATTCGAGGAGGGTCGAGGCATTCAAGAATTTTTTATTATTGTGCCCTATTATTTTTTGCCTTTTAATTCCCCCATCCCCGCAGGTGTTTATTGTAATAGCTTAGGATTTACTTTTCTGCATTTTAATTTTCGCACCATATAATTGCTATTATCTGCGTGGTTAGTAAAATAGGGAGTGCAAAATAATTAATCGAACGTAGCTCACTAAATCAAGATAAATACTCGAACCTAACTCACGTGATTGCTACACACACCCACCCTTTAGGGTACCCCTCTTGTTGCCTGTTGCCTTCGATTTCGATTAAATAGTCAAGTCCCTTCGAGCATAGGGATATCTTAGCTTGCTGCCTTCGACTCAAAAATCACCACGTCCCTCCGATAAAAGATCATAGTCCCTTTCGAGTTGCCTACGATAAATATGATCCCGTCCCTCGATTAAATGGTGATAGTCCCTTCGATTGCTAAGGTATCCTTACTGTTGCCTAAATGACTATTATATCCTTCCCTTAGACTACCTGCCTCTTTATGGCAAGGGACAGTCTTATGGCGAACGATAATTCTCGATGACCCTTCGATGACCCGAACATCCAATTGAAAGACTTCCTACCCTCTTATGGTATGGATAGACCTTTTCTCCCGAAAGACTTAAAGAACACGAAAGACGATCTTAGGGTAGGTAGTTCTTAATTGCTTGCTCATATTCAAATTAAACTTTCAAAATACTTTTCACACTTCCTTTCAAATACTTTCAAACAAGGCTACGCTTATTTACAAGCTAAAGTCCTTAACGAAATCTTTTTAATATTCACACACGACACTTCAAACTTTTCAAACAAATAAGTGAGCTAAGCAATTAAGAGCCCATGGATAACCATGGATGCAAAGGGTGCCTTACACCTTCCCTTTACATAATTACCCCCCGAACCCTATTTTTATTTAAAAGGTTTTTCCTGTTCTTTTAGCCTTTCTGATTTAATTTGGATAAAATAAAAGTCGGTGGCGACTCATGCTTAACCGCGACATTCCGATAAAGTCAGTTCACCGTATTACAACTCACAAGATGAATTGACTATTTGGCTATGGTTGTTGTGCTCAAAATTAAACAAATGCCTTGATCATTTTCATGATTTCACAAAATCAATACAAACAAAAGATTAAACATAACAAAAACCAGTTAAAACAATAATTGACGGTCTCCTGTATATGTGAACAATGGAAAGCTTCCTCAAAAATGATAGAAAAAGAGAACCAAAGTGATTCATATCATGAACAATTAATGCAAAAAGAATTAATGGCATGATAAATGTAGAAATGACAAGTTTCCTAATCATGGTATAATATAAAAAGCGATAAACGAGTACATTGCACATACAACTTCAAACAATATCATTACCACACAATTGGCATGTTGAAACAATCAAACTTGGAGAATCACCAAATGCAACTTCAAGTTATCGGGCCAAATTATGATAAATGTAATGCAAAAAGAATTAATGGCATGATAAATGTATAAATGACAAGTTTCCTAATCATGTTATGCTATAAAAAGCGATAAACGAGTACATTGCACGTACAACTTCAAACAATATCATTACCACACAATTGGCATGTTGAAACAATCAAACTTGGAGAATCACCAAATGCGACTTCAAGTGATCGGGCCCATTATGAATCCAAACAACAACAAAAAGAATTAAACATATTACTACTAATTACTACTAAACAGCCTATGTGAAAGTGGGAAAAAATGGAGGGGAGCCAAGTGACACAAATAGAAGTCATTGGCTGAAAATAGCAGAGCGCGCTAAGTGCGGTTAAGCGCGCTACACCAGAAAAACAAAAACCAGTCCAGAAAAATACACAGCTGGTGTAGCCTCCTGTTAAAAATTACACATCTCATTTTACACAACTAACAAAATTTACAAAAATTGTTGGGGTGCCTCTCAACAAGCGCTTGTTTTACGTCGTTAGCTCGACGCCTTTATTGTGCATGGGTAGTAACTTCCTCCACGACACGCCAATGTTTTCGCCTCAACGCAACCTAAAGATAGTATCCTAACCACGCACTTGAACAAATGTTACGAAATAATATAATTTACAATAATACGTAAACAACACATATGTGCACATACTTGAACAATAAAAAAATGCAATTTTTACAAAACGGAATTGTGAAAATGAATAAACAAGTTGAAAAGTGAAGATCTGTAATTAAGGAGCTAATCTGAGTTCAACTTGTTTAGTCAGTTCACCAAACAAAATTGAAGTATGTATAACTATACAATCAACTATACAAGAATATACAAGTATAAGAAAATGCATAAAATATACGATATAAACATGTTTATGAAACTTAGAACACGAAACCATTGCGATGCGATTAATATCAAAGCAATCCCCGACAATGGAGCCATTTTGTTGAAGCGGTAAAGGGAAAAGCAAAAGTAATAGGTAATAATTTACCGGGTGATATAGGTTATATCGTATCGTGTCCACGAAGATTGGTGTGAGGAAAAAACTGTCGTTCAACATTCTCGTACTCTAAGTTTCATGAATGGGTTTGCAGAAAGTAAATGCAGAAAAAGTAAATAAAAGCAAATAAACAGTCTATTGTAGCTCAAGAGAATTCATTCAGGAATCGTATTTCATTCTACTAGTCAAATACTTAAATCTGAAGATCTATCGCACTACACCTACAATACGCATCAAAATCACCAAGCATCTCTCGACACGAACTACAACACTAGTTATGTCTAACGCAAAGTCGCGAACAACCATATCATTCGCATTAGTGATTTCCCAACTGACACAAACAACATGGAGGAATTAAGCTTTGATACCCATAAAGATTATTAGCCCTAAATTTATGTCTAGAGTTTAGAAACCAATAGATATTATCCTTAATCAAGATTCATGAAGTATATTTCTACAACGACACAAACCCGAGACATTTAGCAAAAAGATCAAGAACAACATTAATAATGATTTGTAAAACAAATATAAATACGATCCCAAGATCGACAAATGTACATACAATAAGAGCAAAATATACATACGACACCCACCGTTGGAATGGATCACAGGGAAGAAGGAGAACAAGCAGAAACTTCTCGTGTTGTCGGCGCGATCAGTTGACATGATGAGCCACCCAATGATGTTGCTTGAACCTCTAAAATACAAAGAATGGATCAGAGCTCAACTTTGTCAAAGAAGAGATGATAAAACCTAAAAATAACAAAGCTGTCATATTTATACAAAAACAAGAAAACACAAACCGTGCTAATCGCGACTACCGCTCTAGGCGGGCTCTCCTTTATTGCCAAACCTCCAAAGAGTGCTAAGAGGGCTCAAAACCCCTCTAAGCGGGCTCTTCTTTGACAGAACCTTCTCTTCAGCTCCCAGACCGCGCTAAGCACGGTCCAACGCGCTTAACGCGCTACACCAGAACTTTTAATCTTCTTTTAAAACTTGTGTTCACAGCCGTGTCTTCGACACTTTATTCCTCGATGCTCAGAATACACAACAATACCTACAAAAGATATTAAAACTATCAAACGGTACACAATTAAATAAAAACTTAATAATACATAAAGTATACATATTTACACAAAAGCGGAGATTATTCAAACGATATTAACAAAAAATATGGATAAGTGCCACAAATTACATATACAAAATAACAAAATTTTGGCACTTATCACCCTGTTCACGTGACGTTAAAGGATTTGTAGATGAATGATGTGCTTAAGTATAAGCTTCTAAGGGTGTAATTATTTGTATGCCTTAAGATCTGTCTTTCCCTCCTACAAGGGAGATGTATTTATAGAGACCTATAGGGCCTAGGATTATCTTGGGAAAGGTGACTGTCCACTTAGTCAATGGTGGACCGTTGAATTCCTATTTCCAAGGAAGTCATGGGTTAGTTATTGATCCTGACTTCTCTCTGCCCCAGAAACGTCTTATCCCATGTTTCCCACGACTGGATGTTATGAAAGTCCCAAGGCAAGGAGATACCTCCCTTTGGATGAAATTTCAACGTCGCCTCTTATGGGACAGTCTAAAGGCATCATCCTTGGTGAGGCCCTTTCCAATTATAACACTACATAGTCCTTTAAGCATGGGTTTTTTATAGAAGACGAAGTGTTTTTAGATCGCTGTTTAGGAGAGTGTCGTAAGAACCTATATTTCCTTTAGTGAGGCCTAAATTATCTTGTGAAATTTGAGTTCTTTAATCATAGCAATGAGTAACCCGACTGAAGAGACACTAAGTCCCTCCGGTATAATAATAAGTTGACCTCTCTAGCGGGACTTCTATTGAGCCCTCGTGCAAGACTTATGATAAAGTCTCTCGAGCTAGATATATGGCATGCTTCTTAGGCGTGATTCTTGAGTATGGTCCCGCCCGAGGAGACACTAAGCCCCTCAAGAGAGATTTTAGTTAACATAAAGGATCTAAGTCCCTCAGGAAGAATTATATATAGCCTGACTAATGAGACTAAAAGTCCCTCAAGTGAGACTTTCAACCTTCTTGGGCGGGACTTCCATCGAGCCCTGAGACAAGACTTGTGATCAGGTCTCTCAAGCTAGATATTTATCGCGCCTCTTATGCGTGTTTCTTGAATTTGTTCCCGCCATAGGAGATACTTAGTCCCTCAGACGAGAGTTTAATTATCCTAATGGATCTAAGTCCCTCATACGGAATTGTATACAGCCCGGCTGATGATACTATAAGTCTCTCATTTGAGGCCATCGGTCTTCTTGGGTGGGACTTTCATTGAGCCCTCAGGCAAGACTTGTGATCAAGTATCTCAAGTTGGATATTTATCGCGCCTCTTAGGCGTGATTCTTAAGCCTAGTCCTATCCGAGGAGACACCTAGTCCCTCATTCGAGAGTTTTGTTATCTTGGAGGATTTAAGTCCCTCAAGTAGAATTATATATAGCCCGGATAATGATAGTGTAAGTCCCTCAGGAGAGGCGTTCGACTTTCTTGGGCGGTGTCATACCCCAAATTTATCCTACCCTATTTATCTGGCTTACATTCATGTGCATATTCCATTTAGGTCATAATCCCATACATTCATTCATTTCATGATCACTTCTCAGAATTGACAAGAAAAGAAGGTTTCTTGAATAAAAGAGATGGATCTGAGGTTTAAGTGAGTGACATCATCTTCATCAAAGTTCTTTTGGAACTAGGGTTTCACTATCTTCAGTTCAAGGGATAGACCAGAAGATAAAAGCTTGGAGTTCATCTGGTATCCTTATATTAGGGTTTTTGACCAAAGTTAACGCAGTTGACTTTTTGGTCAACACTTTAATCAGGAGCTAATTTTATAATGGGAAGTTGCATGGGGTCTATGTTGAAGTATTCAATTGGTCGTCATTGGTTGAAGATTGATTAATCAGGAAAATTCATCAGGAGCTAGAAAAGTCAAACAGTTGACTTTTGGATATTTTGGTCAAAATTAGATCAATTATTCAAATATTGATTTTTGGTGGAAATTGGTCAAAGAAAAGTCAACAAGATAATAAAATCAGGAGTTTGACAAAAGTTGCCAAAAATGGAAGTTGGTTAAAATTGGAAGTTACTAAAAATAGAAATTTTCATACTTAGAAATTTTTGGAAAGAATTGAATAATGGCTGGTCAGCTCACTTCCTCATCACTTTACACGTGTCAGAAGGCATTATTTCATAAAAAGTTCAACATCACTATCATTCATCTCATGGAGAGGAACAACTTTGTAGTTGAGTATTTTTTCATCGGAACCATGGTTTGAGAGTTATGAAGCTTTGAAGTTTGAAGATACTCACTGAACACAAAGCAGGATGCTTGGCAAAATTCTTGCGCAACGGGGGCAATACCCCGAGCATGTGGCTTACCATTTTCAAAGCCAATTTTAGAGATCTAAGAGCACCTCAGTGAATCAATTCCCATACAAACATGTTATTCTTCATGCCCTCCATCCAATGAGCAAAGAATCATGGCATTTGGATGTGTAATCAGCAAGTTACAAGAGTGGAAAGTTGTGTTCTTGAAACTGCACAAAGTAGAGACTGGCGTGTACTCGCATGGGCAGGCGGGCATGGCTGTATTTCGAAGCAATTTTCAATGAGCTGCAATATCTATCTCCCAATCCTCCCTACAAGAAATTTATGCTATCATATATCATCTTCATTATGAGACCAAGAATAGCTCATTTGAGCAACTAGCTAAAGAGTTGGAAGGTTATGAAGTTGGTTGTTCAGGTTTGTAGTAATGAGGTGCTTGACACGGTTTTGGCTGCGACGTAGCATCAGTTGTGATCAAACAATTTCATGGTCGATTTTCATGCGCTTACACTCATCATTTTAGAATCTTTCCAACACCAATCTTCCTCAGTTCCATGTCCTCTTCATGTGGAACTAAGAATTTAATCAATCAGTGGCTTATGGTTGAAGTTACACACATGAAAAGAGGGTATGCTGGATGTTTGGTTTTAGGCTCGAGGAATTGGCATTGTTGGGATTGATACATCATTGTTGGCATGAAGTATAAGTTTGCAGTAGCCTGTATTCAGTCACCACCATTTACTACAAAAGCCATGCAAACAAGAAAATCTATAAAAAAAGGGCTGCTACGACCATCACACCAATACACACTCTTCTCCAATTTTATGATATGAAATGTTTCATTCTCGCCACAAAATGACTGTAACTTGCAAGCCAAAATTATACATCACTGATTACCTCCTTTAATCATGCAATCTTATGCTCACATAAAAGGAAGAAAAAGGTTTCACTACAGAAAAGAAAACGGGTGCATTAAGTTCTTGATGCAATAGGCTCAAGGAAACCCTCCTCTACAAAGACCACACCATAACACTACATGCAACCTCACTCTCATATAAAACAGAATCACCTCACCAATTGAACAAAAGGCTCCATTATTTTATTTTCCCAGTTTCAGACTCTCCTCTATCTCACTCTCATCTTCCTCACTCTCTCTGTCAGAAATCACCATGGAAAAGGTTTGTTACAAACCGTAACAAACTTGTAACCACCATAACGGCACCAATCTTCAACCTCCATAAGGAAGATCTTCTTCTACTATCAGCTTTGGACCCCGTCATCTTCATCGCCATAGCATCAACTATCACCTACATCTACATAAACATCACCATCTTCTGTCTTCGTCGTCATTGTTAAATTATAATTCCTTGTGTCAAACAAAAAAAGATTTGATTTTGTGTCGAAGTGTGTAACAGTTTGTTACACAAACAGTGTGTAATAGTTTGTTACACATAAGTTTGTTTTTAAATCTAGATAGATTTGATTTAGATTTAAAATAGATTAGATTTGATTTAGTTCCAAAATAGGGTATTTTGGGCTTTTATAGTTTTGGGTTTTGGCTTAGGGAGAAAGCTAACCTAAATCTATAAATAGGGAGTAACCCTCATTATTTGTAATCAAGTCATTAACCTATATTCACAGAAGTTGCAGTTGCAAGTGAATAACAGAATTTCCTCAATTTGTGGACAGAGAGAAACTCTACTGAAAATACTTTCTTCTTCTCTCTTAATTTCCGCAAACCCTAATCCTACTTTTGTTCTTATTTTTCTTCATTGTCATCTTTAACGATAAGGAATTACTCAAAGGTTTGAGAGTCTAATTCCAACATCTGGTATCTAGAGCTCCGATTAATCGATTCAAGGCAAGAAGAATGGTGATGACAATGAATCATCCAAATGGGCATTTTCCAGCAACACTACCAATTCTGAAAGGAGATAACTATGAGAATTGGTGCAAGCAGATGAAGGTTGTATTCTGTTGTCAAGATCTTTGGGATCTTGTAAAAGAAGGGATAGAACCGCTTGCAGAAGGTGCGAAGGAGGAAGAAAAGGCTGTTGTAGCAACCTGCCCTAAAAATTAAAGATTAGAGTCGCCACCTATTCTACCAAGGCGAATAGGAAACCTACGCAGTTAAGAGATCATGGTAAGATACTATATTCAGGTCGAGGGAAGGTGTTAGGCACCCTCAACCCTTTCCTAAGGTTTGCATTATAATGAAAGGCTACAAACAGTCAAAAGGGTTAAAGGCAAGATTATTAATATTAAAGGTTTGTAATTCAAAGAAATAAGATCGGGACAAAATGAGATTTATGAGGGAGGGGACTCGCCTTGTTGCCAAGTGCCTACGTACCTCCTTATGGAGGATCAGAGTCTACGTAGTTCGGGGAAGGGTTGTACGCCTTAGGATTTGAATTTGGAGGTGTTTGAAGTTGTTTTGTGCTTTGAAAGGCATTTTGAGTTGCCTGATTGAAAAGGATGAAAATCCGTAGTTTGGTACTAGTACTTTGAAAAGGTTTGGGAAGTGTTTTAGGATTTGGGCGTACAACCCTGATTTTAATTTGTTACCATTAGTTGCAATAATCAATAGGTTTGATTACCATGACTAACGGATTAAAGGGAGGATTGCTAACCACTATAATCGATAGATTCGATTATCACGAATAGCAAATGAATGTGTTTCATAGAATTAATTATTTAAACTTCATCGTTATGATCGATAGATTCGATTAAAAATAATAACGAATTTCGGAGAAAAAATAGGCTAATCATTGCAACCAATAAGATGGTTGAAACCCTTTAGCCAAATAATATGTATTTGAATTATATTAATTTAATTGATAATTAAATGATCGATTATTACCCATCGCGACCGATTAATACGGTTGAAACGAATAATAAAATAAAACCTAATATTTTGGCCCAACTGACCAATGGGATTGGGCAAACCCTAATGCATCGATAACAATCACCTAGGGTTTTCATGGTTTTTTTTTATAATTAAAGTTAGAACAAATTAAATCGAGTAATTGGGAAAATAATCGGAAAAATCTTAAATGATTATTAACCTAACTCTAATTTTATAATCCTAATCCTAATTATATTAATTGATTTAAACAAAACATATTAATTAACATATATAATCTAAAAAATTAAAAAATAGAAAATTATACATAAAAAACCTGGTAATAATCTTGTGCAGCTGCTATGTGAACGTCTATGATGAGTTGCTACGCCCAGGTGCGCTGGATCTGAATTGAGGGAAATCTAATGGTAGAGATTGGAGGGTTCACCATGGTCACTCACGTGAGGCCCCTGCGTTGGATCAATGGAGACAAACGAGCAAAAATTATTTGCAGCAGTGGGGAATCGAACCCACGCTGATGAGGTTGCCTGAGTGTGCTTCCAACCGTTCCAGCTGCGTTAACTGCTTGTCATATATACGAGGTCAATACAATATATTAAAAAACAAATCAGGGAAAATTTTAAATGAAGTAAATCCGCGCCCAACTTCCTTGTCTTCTTCGTTGATTTTCTTGAAAAAGTTGCAGACCCTTTGGCAACGCTTTTTCTGTGTTGCCATAAACCTGCCAATGTCAAATCCACCATCTAATCCAGATAAATCTAAATTAAACACCTAGATTAACTAAGAGACACCTTCCGAGTGTAATGGGACTATTAATTTTGTCCAATTTTGCTTCTATCCCTGGTTCCTAATTCGAAGATCCAAAACCCTAGCTATGGCATATGCTTCAACCTGCATTCAAACTTCAATTAAGTGATCCAGAACTCTTAGAAACATCAATATAAACAAGAATACGTGATCAAAATCAATTAAAAACGCAAGAAAACATGAGATCAATCTTGAACAGAAGCGTGTAAATTGGGGCCTTATTCTCGCGTTTCTGCGCGTGGGGATGACTGGTGAATGCTTGGAACGACTCAGAGAATATCAAGGAAGGTCTTAGAACACTTTGTTTGGCTTGAATCCGACTGTGCCTCCAAGAACGGTTTTGATTTTTTGTTCAAGAAATTGCAATCGGTTAGGGGCTTTTTTCTGCAAATTTTCGTCCTCCCCTCCATCATTAGGATTCCTCGTCTATATATACAGATCATGGTAGATTTTTTTTTAGGTTAACCATTTGAATCAATCTCCTTAAATTATGAGATTAGATTTTGATTGGAAATTGATTTCCATTTTTTTCCAAATTTGTCCAAAACTCAATCTTTTCTTCCCAACCTATTTTAACACGAAAATTGCATCAAAGATGGGATATTTGGATGATTGATATTGATTGTAAACCAAAACTTAATCAAATCTTTCCCATATCTTTCAAATATTTGATTTAGCTAGTATTTTTAATGAATAAAAATTCACTAAAAATATAATAAAAGTCACATAATTGTGGGCTTGAGTTTGTAGCTTCTTAATACTTCTATAAGCAAATTTGGATCATAAAATAATAAGCTCATTTGCAAAAATATCCATTTTGGCTCTTATTTACTTCACATTTTTTCTTCAAAATCGCCCAACTTCGACAAGGCATATCTCCCTCAATTTTTAAGGTATGGGAGAGTTCTAGGACTTTTTAGAAAGCTTGATGAGTCCTTTAAAACCTCCTTTTGGTTTCACTTCAATTGGAGCTTCCATGCTCAAGTTATGCGCTTTGACTCAAAAGGTGTCTTTTGTTGACTTTTAAAAGGACCTGTAATCTCTTGTACCATATCTCCTACATGATGCATTTCTGGCCTTGGCTTGTGAGAGACAAAGTTGTAGAGAGTCCAATTTCCTTCAGAATAGGCTTTGAGTGAGGGGTTTCTGATAAAGTATGAGAGAGTTATGCCCAGTCAAAGTTGAGTTGACTTTTCCTATAAAAAAACCCTAATTTGAACCATTTGAATTTGTTCATTTCCGAGTTTCTATTGATAGATCATGATCGAACTTTGATCAAATGATGGATATAACCTCACATACTTGATGTTGACCAAAAATCTTGAAGTTTGACTGTACTTTGACTATAGTTGACTTTTAGGTCTACATAGTCGATTATTGATCATCTGAGCCTTTGAATGGGAAAGCCTTGGGGTTGAAGTTTGATAATTGACATGGAGATACTTTGAAATAATGTGAGACACCTTGAGATCCATTTGAGGCCTTGAATATTCACAATCCTTTGATAAAATGAAATCCCTAGTTTTGGAGATCTTTGATTAGGAGAGAGTTGGTAGAACAAGATTTGTTCTGATCAATATTCTTAGTTTTGATGATAACAAGGATATGAATTTTGTGTGAGATAATGTGGTACTCTAATACATTGCAATTTCCCTTTCAGGAAATATATAAAGAGTCTGCACAAATCAGCGCTCAGAAGCTTTGTCTCAGAAGGTTCAGCATGCAACATCAGAACATGGTCTGGCAAGACATCAGAAGATGGTCAAGGCAGAATCAGAACATGGGTCTATGGAAGCATCAGAAGAACTTGAGAGCAGAAGCAGAAGCATTGAAGTTCTCATGGTATCACGCTCAGAAGCACTTCAAGGTCAGAAGACAAGAAGATGCTATGCACCAAGCTGTTTGACTCTGATGATATTCAAACGTTGTATACATAAACATCAGATCAGAAGAAAGTACAGGTGGCAGACTACGCTGACTGACAAAAGGAACGTTGGAAGCTATTAAAGGCAACGTCAGTAGACACAGCGTGAACAAGGCTCGAGGTAGTTGACAAAAGCGTGAAACATTAAATGCAATGTTGTACGGAATACGCAAAGCATTAAATGCTCCCAACGGTCATCTTCTCAAGTGCCTATAAATATGAAGTTCTGATGAGAAGCAAGGTTACGAATTTTGGACGCACTTTGACGAATTCTGAACGAACTTATTCTGAAAAACTTGCTGAAACGCTGTTCAACTCATAGCTCAGAAACTTCATCTTCATCAAAGCTCACTACATTATTGTTGTAATATATTAGTGAGATTAAGCTTAAACGTTAAGAGAAATATCACTGTTGTGATTATAGCTTTTCAGAAGCATTTGTAATACTCTTAGAATTGATTACATTAATTTGTAAGTAACTAGAGTGATCAAGTGTTGATCAGGATACTCTAGGAAGTCTTAGCTTGTGTCTAAGCAGTTGTAATTAGAGTGATCACGTGGTGGTCAGGATACTCTAAGAAAGTCTTAGATTCTGTCTAAGCATTTGTTCCTAGAGTGATCAGGTTGTGATCAGGATACTCTAGAAGACTTAGTCGTGGGCTAAGTGGAAAACCATTGTAATCTGTTGCGATTAGTGGATTAAACCCTCAGGTGAGGTAAATCACTCCGTGGGGGTGGACTGGAGTAGTTTAGTTAACAACGAACCAGGATAAAAATAACTGTGCAATTTGTTTTTATCGTTCAAGTTTTTTAGACTACACTTATTCAAACCCCCCCCCCCTTTCTAAGTGTTTTTCTATCCTTCAATTGGCATCAGAGCGCCGGTTCTAAGGTGCAAGCACTTAACCGTGTTTAGAAAAGATTCAGGAAGAGAAAAACGCTTCAGTAAAAGATGCCTGGTGAAATTCCAACAGATCCACCTGCATCTACATCTGGCTCTACTGAGCAATACAATGGTAACAATGGTTATACTAGACCACCAGTATTTGATGGTGAAAACTTTGAATACTGGAAAGATAAACTGGAAAGTTACTTTCTTGGTCTAGATGGTGAACTATGGGATCTTCTGATGGATGGTTACAAACATCCAGTGAAAGCTAGTGGAGTAAGGCTTACAAGGCAAGAAATGAATGATGATCAGAAGAAGCTTTTCAAGAATCATCATAAATGTAGAACTGTTTTGCTGAATGCTATCTCTCATGCTGAGTATGAGAAGATATCTAACAGGGAAACGGCCTATGATATATATGAGTCATTGAAAATGACCCATGAGGGAAATGCTCAAGTCAAGGAGACAAAAGCTCTTGCTCTAATCCAGAAATATGAAGCCTTCAAGATGGAGGATGATGAAAACATTGAGAAGATGTTCTCAAGATTTCAAACGCTAACTGCTGGATTAAGAGTTCTGGATAAAGGCTACACCAAGGCTGATCATGTAAAAAAGATTATCAGAAGCTTACCCAGAAGATGGGGTCCAATGGTGACTGCATTCAAGATTGCCAAGAGTCTGAATGAAGTTTCGTTGGAAGAGCTTATCAGTGCCTTGAGAAGCCATGAAATAGAGCTGGACGCAAACGAGCCTCAAAAGAAAGGCAAGTCTATTGCATTAAAATCTAATGTTAAAAAATGCACTAACGCTTTTCAGGCTAGAGAAGAAGATCCTGAAGAATCAGAATCTGAAGAAGAAGATGAACTGTCCATGATCTCCAGAAGGGTAAACCAACTCTGGAAGAGCCAGCAAAGGAAGTTCAGAGGCTTCAGAAGTTCAAAGAGATTTGAACGAGGAGAATCTTCTGGAGACAGAAGATCTGACAAGAATAAGGTTGTCTGCTATGAGTGCAATGAGTCTGGACATTACAAGAACGAGTGTCCAAAACTTCAGAAGGAGAATCCCAAGAAGAAGTTTCATAAGAAGAAAGGTCTTATGGCAACATGGGATGATTCTGAATCAGAATCAAAATCAGACTCTGAAGGAGAACAAGCCAACTTCGCGCTGATGGCTACAGAAGATGATGGATCAGAATCTACATCAGAATCAGATTCTGAAGAGGTATTTTCTGAACTATCTAGAGAAGAGTTAGTTTCCAGTTTAACAGAACTTCTGGAACTCAAGGCTCATCTTAGTATCAAATACAAGAAGCTGAAAAAGCAGTTTGAATTTGAAACTAAGAAGCTGGAATTGGAAAATTCTGAAATGAAGGAAAAAGTTTTAAATCTATCCAAAGATAGTGGATCTCCTTCTGAAACAGAAAAATCCATTCCTAGCATGAATCATATTCTGAAAGAATATGACTCGAGCTTCAGAAAGTTCTTATCTAGAAGTATTGGCAGAAGTCATCTTGCTTCTATGATATATGGTGTTTCTGGAAACAGAAGGTTTGGTTTTGGCTATGAGGGTGATACCTCACATAAATTTGAACCTGTTGATGATCTGAAGATCACATACAAGCCATTGTATGATCAGTTCAAATATGGCCATGCACATGATATTAGGCTCACTTCACATGCACAGAAGTTTAACACTGTTCACACCAAGAAGCTTGTGACACATCCTAAGAAATATCATGCTGACAAACCTAAAGAATATTATGATGTTCCTCCTGTTAAATATTCTGCTAAACCCAAGTTCAATTAGAACTTGAGGAGAACTAACAAGAAAGGACCCAAGAAATTGTGGGTACCTAAGGAGAAGATAATTTCTGTTGCAGATATCCTTGGCGGCAAAGAGGACAAAAAGCAAAATGTCATGGTACCTGGACTCTGGGTGCTCGCGACACATGACGGGAAGAAGGTCTACATTCCAAGACCTGGTGCTTAAGCCAGGTGGAGAAGTCAAGTTTGGAGGAGATCAGAAGGGCAAAATCATTGGTTCTGGAACCATAAGTCTTGGTAACTCTCCTTCCATAACTAATGTACTTCTTGTAGAAGGATTAACGCATAACTTATTGTCCATAAGTCAATTAAGTGACAATGGTTATGATATAATCTTCAATCAAAAGTCTTGCAAGGCTGTAAGTCAGAAGGATGGCTCAATCCTATTTACAGGCAAGAGAAAGAACAACATTTATAAGATTGATCTTTCTGATCTTGAGAAGCAGAAGGTGACTTGTCTTATGTCTGTTTTTGAAGAGCAATGGGTCTGGCACAGAAGATTAGGACATGCTAGTTTGAGAAATATTTCTCAGATTAACAAACTAAATCTTGTCAGAGAATCTTGTCAGATGCTCTTTGTGAAGCATGTCAGAAGGGCAAGTTCTCCAAACCTGCATTCAAGTCTAAGAATGTTGTCTCTTCCTCAAGGCCGTTAGAACTTTTGCACATTGATCTGTTTGGCCCTGTCAAAACAGCATCTGTCAAAGGGAAGAAATATGGATTAGTCATCGTTGATGATTATAGCCGCTGGACATGGGTAAAGTTCTTGAAACACAAGGATGAGTCTCATTCAGTGTTCTTTGAATTCTGCACTCAGACCCAAACTAAGAAGGAGTGTAAAATCATAAAGGTCAGAAGTGATCATGGTGGTGAATTTGAGAACAAATTCTTTGAGGAGTTCTTCAAAGAAAATGGTATTGCCCATGATTTCTCTTGTCCTAGAACTCCACAACCAAATGGAGTTGTAGAACGAAAGAATAGGACTCTACAAGAAATGGCCAGAACCATGATCAATGAAACCAATATGGCTAAGCATTTCTGGGCAGAAGCAATAAACACTGCGTGTTATATTCAGAATAGAATCTCTATCAGACCTATTCTAAATAAGACTCCTTATGAATTGTGGAAGAACAGAAAGCCCAACATTTCATATTTCCATCCTTTTGGATGTGTATGTTTTATTCTGAATACTAAAGATCATCTTGGTAAGTTTGATTCTAAAGCACAAAAGTGTTTCCTTCTTGGATATTCTGAACGCTCTAAAGGCTACAGAGTATACAATACTGAAACATTGATTGTAGAAGAATCAATCAATATCAGGTTTGATGATAAGCTTGGTCTTGGAAAACCAAAGCAGTTTGAGAATTTTGCAGATTTTGATATTGATATATCAGAAGCAGTAGAACCAAGAAGCAAAGCTGGCAGTCTCAGAAGCAATGGATCAAAAGATCAAGTTGCTGCATCTTTAGAGAATCTCAGGATTTCTGAAGAGCCAACAGTCAGAAGATCACCTAGACTTGCATCAGCTCAGTCAGAAGATGTCATTATTGGAAAAAGAGATGATCCTATCAGAACAAGAGCATTCCTCAAGAACAATGCTGAATGTCAATTAGGTATGGTTTCTCTGATCGAGCCAACTTCTGTTGATCAAGCTCTAGAAGATACAGACTGGATAATTGCCATGCAAGAAGAGTTAAATCAGTTTACAAGGAATGATGTTTGGGATCTTGTTCCAAGACCTAAAGGATTCAATATTATAGGAACAAAATGGGTTTTCAGAAACAAGCTGAGTGAGAAAGGTGAAGTGGTAAGAAACAAAGCCAGACTGGTGGCTCAAGGTTATAGTCAGCAAGAAGGGATTGACTATACAGAAACCTTTGCACCAGTGGCCAGGTTAGAATCTATTCGTCTATTAATTTCTTTTGCCACTCAACACAACATCACTCTTTATCAGATGGATGTTAAGAGTGCCTTCTTAAATGGTTGCATAGATGAAGAAGTTTATGTCCATCAACCTCCTGGTTTTGAAGACTCCGTGTCTCCAAATCATGTTTTTAAATTAAAGAAATCATTATACGGATTGAAACAAGCTCCTAGAGCTTGGTATGAACGTTTGAGTTCTTTCCTTCTGGAAAATGGTTTCACTAGAGGAAAAGTGGACACTACTCTCTTCTGTAAAACATTTAAAAAGGATATTTTAATTTGTCAAATATATGTTGATGATATTATCTTTGGAACATCTAATGCTACACTTGGAAAGGAATTTGCTGAGTCTATGCAGGCTGAGTTTGAGATGAGCATGATGGGTGAACTCAAGTATTTCCTTGGGATTCAAATCAATCAAACATCAGAAGGAACGTATGTTCATCAAACCAAGTATGTGAAAGAACTTCTGAAGAAGTTTAATCTTTCTGACTGCAAAGAAGCCAAAACTCCTATGCATCCAACATGCATACTAGGTAAGGATGAGGTAAGTAAGAAGGTACATCAGAAGTTGTATAGAGGTATGATTGGATCTCTTCTATATTTAACTGCTTCTAGACCTGACATTCTGTTCAGTGTTTGTTTGTGTGCTAGATTCCAATCAGATCCTAGAGAATCTCACTTAACTGCTGTTAAGAGAATTCTAAGGTATTTGAAAGGTACTACTAATGTTGGTTTAGTTTACAGAAGATCTAAAGACTACAACTTAGTAGGATTCTGTGATGTTGACTATGCTGGAGATAGAATAGAAAGAAAGAGCACTTCTGGAAGTTGTCAATTTCTTGGAAGTCATCTGATCTCATGGTACAGCAAGAAGCAAGCTACAATTGCCCTCTCAACAACAGAAGCAGAATATGTTGCTGCTGCTGGTTGTAGCACACAAATGCTCTGGATGAGAAGTCAGCTAGAAGATTATCAGATATATGAGAGTAACATTCCTATTTTCTGTGATAATACTTCTGCTATATGTTTATCTAAGAATCCTATCTTACATTCAAAAGCTAAACATATTGAGATTAAACATCATTTCATAAGGGACTATGTTCAGAAGGGTGTTATATCTTTAAACTTTGTGGATACAGACCATCAATGGGCTGATATCTTTACAAAACCCCTTGCTGAAGATAGGTTTAAGTTCATTCTGAAGAATATCAGTATGGATTTATGCCCAGAATGAGAAGATGAGAAAATCTTATGTATGGCTATCTTCTGAAATGAGATTGGATTAATGTTTTATAAGAAGTTCTGATCTTAAATCAATTAGAAGTAGTGACTCGTTTATTACTAACGTTTCATTGTCTAAGTTGATTCAGAATATCTTTTAAAGTAAATACAGCTGTATCTAGCTTTCCAGATGGTAACACGTGTCTACCCTATTTGGACAAGCATGCGTGCAGTTGAGGAGGCGTCTTCCTAGGTAACTGTGTAAATCTTTTCAGAAGTCACTCTCTCTCCTAACGTCATTCCTCATTGAATGCAATTGATTTTATTTGATTTTGAAACTGTTCACTGTCATAAATGCATTACATTGTCTTTTCAAATCCGTGTCTATAAATTCTTTTCAAACTAATTTAGGGTTTCTTTTCGCTCTCTTTTCATCTTCTGTAACTCTGTTTGGTTAATCAATGAAAAGCTTTTTCTGCATATCTTCTTGTACTTATGTTACTTTTGTCTGCTTGAACTTCAATGAAAATTATCTTTTTCTTCCATGTGTTTCTTTTTGTTTTTCATCTGAATCTTTTATGTTTTTGATGTTATGACAAAAAGGGGGAGAAATATGTGATAAATGATTTGATTTAATCAGTTGCTTTACTAACAGAACTTGCAAAGTTCTATGCTTTAAGTTGTGTTGTTGCAGGAATTGAAGATTCAAGATCAATAAGCAACAAGATGAATCAAGTTCTTGGATTCTTGAAGCAAGCTGAGTGCTATGAAGCTTCAGAATCAGAATCAGAAGCAAGAAGGAAGAATGTTCAGATATTCTGATGATAGAATATGATCTGAAACATTATGTCTATTTGTTCTGATACATTCTATATTGGCTCTGATACATATTATGTGTTCTTCTGAAACATATTCTATGTTCTGACTCATTCATGCTGACTTTTGTCGTTTAGTTTTGTTCTGTAACATTTCAGGATGTAGAGATGCTCTGATGATGCTCTGGTACATTCAACAATGTTCTGATACATTCTAGCATGAAGTGATGAAAGAAGAAATTCAAGTTCTGAAGCTGTCCGATGGAAGCAGAAGTCAGAAGCTGTGAATGTTCTGAAGATCTAAAGAAATTCAAGTTCTGAAGCTGTCCGATGGAAGCAGAAGTCAGAAGCTGTGAATGTTCTGAAGATCAAAGAAATTTAGGTTCTGAAGCTGTCCGATGGAAGCAGAAGTCAGAAGCTGTGAATGTTGTAACACCCGTATAATTTTATTATTAATTTAAATTGGAATATTTAATTAATAATTAGAATTATTAGGGATTTTGAGGAAATAATGAATAAATAATGGTTTAAGGCATTTGGGCCATATGAGGAAATAGTAAAGATGGGGGTGTAATTTAGTAAAGCTTTCACTAATCTCAATATTATTATTTTTCATAAAATAATTGGGAATTGGGAAACAAAGAAAAGAAAGAACGTGAAAGAACAGAAGTGGGAACAAGGAACGTGAAGGAGAACTGTAGAGGGAGAGACCAAGAACCAAGATTTTATCTGAGGTAAGGGGAGACTCTACATTTAATCTCTTTTATCGTATTATAGGTGATAGTATGGATTAGGAGTATGGTTCGATCCATTGATTCTATATTCTGAAATTGTGTATGTGATCATCATTGAAATTTGGACTGTGAATCCCTAATAACTGATAGATTTAGGGTATGATGAATGAAATTGATTATAGAATCATATACTGTGGTTGTGGATGAATTCGTATGCTGTTTAGATGTGAATTTTTCTGGTTTTTAGACTCAAAATCGTGGATTGGTATGAGTAAAAACGAATAGGTTTTGGACTGTTACGAAGTTGCAGGTTCTGGACAATTTTTCTGGTGTTTCGCATATGAAACAGTGTCATACGCGTATGGGATGAGGTCATACGCGTATGAGGGACACTCCCAAGGGGCTATACGCGTATGATACGCAGGTGCCCTGTCCCAGATACCTAGTACTGGTGTTTTGCGTATGAGGAGCATATGAGGATGCTCATACGCGTATGGAAGTTTTGAAAGAGGAAAATTATTCTGGTGATACGCGTATGGCAGGACTGGTACGCGTATGAGATTGCTTTTAGGCAAAATCTGATCCTGTTGAAATGCGTATGATACGCGTATGGGACATAGTGGTACGCGTATGGATGCGTATGGGCTTGAAGATACGCGTATGGACGCTGTGTGTGCAAATTTCTATTTTGTGATTTTTCTGGAAAGTCCAATGATGTGTGACTTTCGATCTGTAGGCCTGTTTTGTGTGCTGTTTGAGAATAGGTAAATCTTGTGATGCGATCTGTGGTTTACTGATATGTTGATTGTATTTGAATGATGTGAATGTATATATGAACATGCTTAATAATGATGATGATGATGATGAAATGAGTATAGATGATGCTACTCATAGTATGATGATGAAAGTATGTTATATATATGTTACATGCATTCATAAACATTGATGAGGACTGAATCCTAGATGAGGAGAGGATTTCAGTGAATGGCAGAATTCCCATTGTGTGGAATTTGTGCTGGCAGGGCCGTATCTGGATGATGATAGATCGGTCGGTGGATGATTTCCACTGCTGATGATTTGGTACCACATGCATAGTGTCAGTTTCATACATGTGCATGATTTGTTTATAACATGATGATATATGTTATATGATGATTGTCTGTGTATCTGTGGATGTGTGCATGATGATTTCTCTGAATATGAAACAATTGGGTGAATGATATAACTATGAAATGTTATTATTTATGATGCAATAACATTGGTTAACTGTGATGAGACTCACCCTTACTTGTTGTCATTTTTCAGATTGAGGATAGCGGCGTGACTTGGTGAGGATTAGCTCATAAGTCGGTTTTTAGTATTGTGTCGGTGTCATGCCCTGATAGATGTAACACTGGGAACACGTTTGTTTTGAGTTTGATTATAACTCTAATTGGTTTTGTTGGTTGAGTCGGATACATTAATGATGAATGTTGACTCTGTGTGTTTGATTCTGCTGTTTAAAACATGATTTTATTAATGAGTTATAATTTCAGTTCTTTTCAGTGAATGCATGACATGTACCAATGTGGTTTTCTTTACTTATGAATTGTGACACCTCTTGCATGCTTACTCTGATTTATTAATTGTTTAATTGCCGCGGGTTATTAGAGGGGTGTTACAATAGTGGTATCAGAGCATAGTCGGTCGTTGTGACCAGAGTCTTAGTGTCAGTTTTCTGTGTATGCGACTAATACGAGTTATTTGTCGATACTTTTGTTCTGACTGGATTGTTTGTGTAAGCAGAACAATGGCTGGAAGAGGAGGAAGAAACGATGATGCTATCGCTGAGGCTCTGGGCATGATTGCTGGTGTGCTTGGGGGAAATGCCGTAGGGGCTGGGATTGGTGCTGAAAGACAGTTGGAGAATTTTCAGAGGAACAATCCTCCATTGTTCAAGGGTACGCATGATCCCGAGGGTGCTCAGAAATGGCTTAAGGAAATCGAGAGGATTTTCAGAGTCATTGACTGTGCTGAGAATCTCAAGGTGAGATATGGCACTCACATGTTATCTGAGGAGGTTGATGACTGGTGGATGTCAACCAGAGCTGAACTGGATGCTGGTGGTACAGCAATTACCTGGGCTGTATTTAGAAGGGAATTCCTGAGGAGGTATTTTCCTGAAGATGTCAGTGGCAGAAAGGAAGTTGAATTTCTGGCACTGGTTCAAGGCAATATGTCGGTGCCGGAGTATGCTGCTAAGTTTGTGGAACTGGCAAAGTACTATGTGCACTATAATGATGATGAAGCCAGTGAGTTCTCGAAATGTGTCAAATTTGAGAACGGCCTTCGTGATGAGATCAAGCAGGGTATCAGGTACCAGAGGATCCGGAGGTTTGTTGATCTGGTGGATTGTAGCAGGATTTTTGAGGAAGATAACATCAAGCTGAGGTCGTCTCACTCTCGCGAGTTAGTTGACAGAAAGGGTAAGAAGCATATGGATAGAGGTAAGTCGTATGGTAGAGGTAAACCTGCTGACTAGAAGAAACCCAGTGGGGGAGATTCCAGTGCTCGTATCAGATGTTACAATTGTGGTGAGATGGGACATCGTAGGAATGAGTGCAAGCTTGATCAGAAGAAGTGTTACAAGTGTGACCAAGTGGGTCATATTGCTGCTGACTGCAAGAAGAGGGTTGTGACTTGTTATAACTGTGGTGAAGAGAGTCACATCAGTCCTAATTGTCCTAAGCCAAAGAAGAACCAATCGGGAGGAAAGGTTTTTGCTTTGACCGGGTCTGAGACTACTCCAGAGGACAGGTTGATTAAAGGTACGTGTTTCATTCATGGCACACCTTTAGTTGCAATTATTGATACTGGAGCAACTCATTCTTTTATTTCTTTGGATTGTGCTATGAGGTTGAATCTTGAGATATCTGATATAAATGGAAGTATGGTTATTGACACTCCTGCGTCGGGTTCAGTAACTACTTCGTCTGCATGCCTGAATTGTCCGGTTGACATTTTTGGTAGAGAATTCGGGATGGACTTAGTGTGCCTTCCGTTTTAGCAAATCGATGTAATCCTAGGAATGAACTGGTTGGAATTCAACCGTGTTCATATCAACTGTTTTACGAAGACGGTAATCTTTCTTGAAGAGGTTAGTTCTGGTAGTCTGGAAATGATAGCTAGACAGGTGAATGAAGCTATCGGAGATGGTGCAACAGTGTTTATGTTGTTCGCATTGATGAATGTGAAGGAGAAAGTGGCGAGTGGCGAATTGCCTGTGGTGTGTGAGTTTCCAGAAGTTTTTCCATAAGATGTGAATGAATTACCACCAGAAAGAGAAGTGGAATTTTCTATTGATTTGGTTCCGGGAACTAGTCCAGGGTCGATGGCACCGTATCGTATGTCGCCGTCTGAATTGGCTGAACTGAAGAAGCAGTTAGAGGAATTGCTTGAGAAGAAATTTATTCGTCCTAGTGTTTCGCCGTGGGGTGCGCCTGTGTTGCTGGTAAAGAAGAAAGAGGGTTCAATGAGACTGTGTGTAGATTACAGACAATTGAACAAGGTTACTATCAAGAATCGGTATCCATTGCCGAGAATTGATGACTTGATGGATCAGTTGGTTGGAGCACGTGTGTTTAGTAAGATTGATCTGAGATCGGGGTATCATCAGATACGTGTGAAAGATGATGATATTCAGAAGACTGCTTTTAGAACGAGGTACGGACATTATGAGTATTCTATAATGCCGTTTGGAGTTACTAATGCACCTGGTGTTTTTATGGAATATATGAACAGGATCTTTCATCCTTATCTCGACAAGTTTGTAGTGGTGTTTATAGACGATATCCTGATATATTCTAAGAGTGAGGAAGAACATGCAGAGCATCTCAGAACTGTGTTAGAACTGTTGAAAGAGAAGCAAATTTTTGCCAAATTGTCGAAGTGTGAATTCTGGTTAGAAGAAGTCAGTTTTCTTGGACATGTGATTTCTAAGGATGGTATTGCTGTTGATCCTACAAAGATAGAAGCTGTGTCTCAGTGGGAAGCTCCGAAGTCAGTGTCAGAGATTCGTAGTTTTCTTGGTCTTGCAGGTTACTACAGAAAGTTCATTGAGGGATTTTCAAAGTTAGCATTGCCGTTAACTAAATTATCCAGGAAAGGACAAGCCTTTATTTAGGATGTAAAGTGTGAAGAAGGATTCCAAGAGCTGAAGAGGAGGTTGACTAGTGCTCCTATTTTGATTTTGCCGAATCCGACAGAATCGTTTGTGGTTTATTGTGATGCGTCGCTAATGGGTTTAGGTGGTGTATTGATGCAGAATCAACAAGTGGTCGCTTATGCGTCGAGACAACTTAAAGTGCATGAGAGGAACTACCCGACTCATGATTTGGAGTTGGCAGCCGTGGTTTTTGTTTTGAAGTTGTGGCGACACTATTTGTATGGTTCGAGATTTGAAGTATTCAGTGATCATAAAAGCCTGAAGTATCTATTTGATCAGAAAGAGTTGAATATGAGGCAGAGAAGGTGGTTAGAATTTCTGAAAGATTATGATTTTGGGTTGAATTACCATCCGGGTAAGGCAAACGTGGTAGCTGATGCTTTGAGTAGGAAGACCTTGCATATGTCTATGCTAATGGTGAGGGAATTGGATTTGATTGAACAATTCAGAGACTTGAGTTTAGTGTGTGAAAGTACTCCTACTAGTGTTAAGTTGGGTATGCTGAAGCTGACCAATGGTATTCTTGAAGAAATGGTCAGAAGGCTGATGTCGAATTGGTCGACAAGATGACTTTGATTAACCAAGGCAAGAGTGGTGAATTCAGAGTGGATGAGAATGGTATACTGAGGTTCGGTGACAGAGTTTGTGTTCCTCATGTTGATGAACTCCGAAAACGTATTCTGGAAGAAGGACACCGTAGTGGACTGAGCATTCATCCTTGTGCTACCAAGATGTATCATGATTTGAAAAAGTTGTTTTGGTGGCCTGGTATGAAGAAAGAAGTTGTTGAGTTTGTGTACTCTTGTTTGACTTGCCAGAAGACAAAGATTGAGCATCAGAAACCATCTGGGTTGATGCAACCGATGTTTATTCCTGAGTGGAAGTGGGATAGCATATCAATGGATTTTGTGTCGGGTTTGCCGAGAACTGTCAGAAATTGTGAAGCTATCTGGGTCGTGGTGGACAGGTTGACGAAGTCTGCACACTTTATACCAGTGAGAATGGATTATCCGATGGAGAAACTAGCTCAGTTGTATATTGAGAAGATAGTTAGTATACATGGTATTCCTTCAAGTATCGTGTCAGACAGAGATCCGAGGTTTACGTCTAAGTTCTGGGAAGGTTTGCAGAAAGCTTTGGGTACTAAGCTGAGATTGAGTTCTGCTTATCATCCGCAGACTGATGGACAGACTGAGAGGACGATTCAGTCGTTAGAGGATTTGTTGAGGGCTTGTGTGTTGGAGAAAGGAGGTACTTGGGATAGTTATCTGACTTTGATTGAGTTTACCTACAACAATAGTTTTCATTCGAGTATCGATATGGCTCCGTTTGAGGCTTTGTATGGTAGGAGATGTAGGACGCCGTTGTGTTGGTACGAATCTGGCGAGGGTGCTGTGATTGGTCCAGAAATCGTACAACAGACTACAGAGAAGATTAAAATGATTCAAGAGAAGATGAAGGCTTCTCAGAGTCGTCGGAAGAGTTATCATGACAAGAGGAGGAAAACACTTGAGTTTCAAGAGGGAGATTATGTGTTTATGAGAGTTACTCCTATGACAGGAATTGGTCGAGCATTGAAGTCGAAGAAGTTGACTCCGCTTTTTATTGGACCATTCCAAATTTATGAAAGAGTGGGGGGAGTGGCTTATCGTATCGCTTTACCGCCGATGCTTGCGAATTTGCATGATGTATTTCATGTGTCCCAGTTGAGGAAATACATTTCAGATCCGTCCCATGTGATCCAAGTAGATGATGTACAGGTGAAAGATAACTTGACAGTTGAGACTTTACCTGTAAGGATCGAGGATCGAAGGCTGAAGCAATTGCGTGGTAAGGAAATAGCTTTAGTCAGGGTAGCTTGGGGAGGACCTGCTGAGGGAAATGTTACTTGGGAGCTAGAGAGTCAGATGAAAGACTCTTATCCAGAACTTTTTACCTGAGGTATGTTTTCGAGGATGAAAACTCTTTTAGTGGGGGAGAGTTGTAACACCCGTATAATTTTATTATTAATTTAAATTGGAATATTTAATTAATAATTAGAATTATTAGGGATTTTGAGGAAATAATGAATAAATAATGGTTTAAGGCATTTGGGCCATATGAGGAAATAGTAAAGATGGGGGTGTAATTTAGTAAAGCTTTCACTAATCTCAATATTATTATTTTTCATAAAATAATTGGGAATTGGGAAACAAAGAAAAGAAAGAACGTGAAAGAACAGAAGTGGGAACAAGGAACGTGAAGGAGAACTGTAGAGGGAGAGACCAAGAACCAAGATTTTATCTGAGGTAAGGGGAGACTCTCCATTTAATCTCTTTTATCGTATTATAGGTGATAGTATGGATTAGGAGTATGGTTGGATCCATTGATTCTATATTCTGAAATTGTGTATGTGTTCATCATTGAAATTTGGACTGTGAATCCCTAATAACTGATAGATTTAGGGTATGATGAATGAAATTGATTATAGAATCATATACTGTGGTTGTGGATGAATTCGTATGCTGTTTAGATGTGAATTTTTCTGGTTTTTAGACTCAAAATCGTGGATTGGTATGAGTAAAAACGAATGGTTTTTGGACTGTTACGAAGTTGCAGGTTCTGGACAATTTTTCTGGTGTTTCGCGTATGAAACAGTGCCATACGCGTATGGGATGAGGTCATACGCGTATGAGGGACACTCCCAAGGGGCTATACGCGTATGATACGCAGGTGCCCTGTCCCAGATACCTAGTACTGGTGTTTTGCGTATGAGGAGCGTATGAGGATGCTCATACGCGTATGGAAGTTTTGAAAGAGGAAAATTATTCTGGTGATACGCGTATGGCAGGACTGGTACGCGTATGAGATTGCTTTTAGGCAAAATCTGATCCTGTTGAAATGCGTATGATACGCGTATGGGACATAGTGGTACGCGTATGGATGTGTATGGGCTTGAAGATACGCGTATGGACGCTGTGTGTGCAAATTTCTGTTTTGTGATTTTTCTGGAAAGTCCAATGATGTGTGACTTTCGATCTGTAGGCCTGTTTTGTGTGCTGTTTGAGAATAGGTAAATCTTGTGATGCGATCTGTGGTTTACTGATATGTTGATTGTATTTGAATGATGTGAATGTATATATGAACATGCTTAATAATGATAATGATGATGATGAAATGAGTATAGATGATGCTACTCGTAGTATGATGATGAAAGTATGTTATATATATGTTACATGCATTCATAAACATTGATGAGGACTGAATCCTAGATGAGGAGAGGATTTCAGTGAATGGCAGAATTCCCATTGTGTGGAATTTGTGCTGGCAGGGCCGTATCTGGATGATGATAGATCGGTCGGTGGATGATTTCCACTAGTGATGATTTGGTACCACATGCATAGTGTCAGTTTCATACATGTGCATGATTTGTTTATAACATGATGATATATGTTATATGATGACTGTCTGTGTATCTGTGGATGTGTGCATGATGATTTGTCTGAATATGAAACAATTGGGTGAATGATATAACTATGAAGTGTTATTATTTATGATGCAATAACAATGGTTAACTGTGATGAGACTCACCCTTACTTGTTGTCATTTTTTAGATTGAGGATAGCGGCGTGACTTGGTGAGGATTAGCTCATAAGTCGGTTTTTAGTATTGTGTCGGTGTCATGCTCTGATAGATGTAACACTGGGAACACGTTTGTTTTGAGTTTGATTATAACTCTAATTGGTTTTGTTGGTTGAGTCGGATACATTAATGATGAATGTTGACTCTGTGTGTTTGATTCCGCTGTGTAAAACATGATTTTATTAATGAGTTATAATTTCAGTTGTTTTCAGTGAATGCATGACATGTACCAATGTGGTTTTCTTTACTTATGAATTGTGACACCTCTTGCATGCTTACTCTGATTTATTAATTGTTTAATTGCCGCGGGTTATTAGAGGGGTGTTACAAATGTTCTGAAGATCTAAAGAAATTCAATGTTCTGAAGCTGTCCTATGGAAGCAGAAATCAGAAGCAGTGAATGTTCTAAAAGTTCAAGCATATGTGAACGTCTCTACTGAAATACTCAGGGAAGTCTTTTATTTATAAAATTCTTCTAGTATTAATTTCAGCGGGAGATTATTCATCTCAGGGGGAGATTGTTAATCTCAGGGGGAGACATATTCACATGCTTATGATTTAGCTGTGTAATTGTCTTTAGCCGTCTGCTCTTTCTGATCGCAAATTCATATCATTTATATATGTTTTTGTCATCATCAAAAAGGGGGAGATTGTTAGAACAAGATTTGTTCTGATCAATATTCTTAGTTTTGATGATAACAAGGATATGAATTTTGTGTGAGATAATGTGGTACTCTAATACATTGCAATTTCCCTTTCAGGAAATATATAAAGAGTATGCACAAATCAGCGCTCAGAAGCTTTGTCTCAGAAGGTTCAGCATGCAACATCAGAACATGGTCTGGCAAGACATCAGAAGATGGTCAAGGCAGAATCAGAACATGGGTCTATGGAAGCATCAGAGGAACTTGAGAGCAGAAGCAGAAGCACTGAAGTTCTCACGGTATCACGCTCAGAAGTGAAGGATAGAAAAACACTTAGAAAGGGGGGGTTTGAATAAGTGTAGTCTTAAAAACTTGAACGATAAAAATAAATTGCACAGTTATTTTTATCCTGGTTCGTTGTTAACTAAACTACTCCAGTCCACCCCCGCAGAGTGATTTACCTCACCTGAGGATTTAATCCACTAATCGTAACAGATTACAATGGTTTTCCACTTAGCCCACGACTAAGTCTTCTAGAGTATCCTGATCACTCTAGGAACAAATGCTTAGACACAAGCTAAGACTTTCTTAGAGTATCCTGACCACCACGTGATCACTCTAAATACAACTGCTTAGACACAAGCTAAGACTTCCTAGAGTATTCTGATCAACACTTGATCACTCTAGTTACTTACAAATTAATGTAATCAATTCTAAGAGTATTACAAATGCTTCTGAAAAGCTATAATCACAACAGTGATATTTCTCTTAAAGTTTAAGCTTAATCTCACTAATATATTACAACAGCAATGTAGTGAGCTTTGATGAAGATGAAGTTTCTGAGCTTTGAGTTTGAACAGCGTTTCAGCAAGTTAATTGTTAGCAAATCGTCAACCTTGCTTCTCATCAGAACTTCATATATATAGGCGTTTGAGAAGATGACCGTTGGGCGCATTTAATGCTTTGCGTATTCCGTAAAGCATTGCATTTAATGTTTCACGCTTTTGTCAACTACATCGAGCCTTGTTCACGCTGTGTCTACTGACGTTGCCTTTAATAGCTTCCAACGTTCCTTTTGTCAGTCAGCGTAGCCTGCCACTTGTACTTTCTTCTGATCTGATGTTTGAGAATACAACGTTTGAAAATCATCAGAGTCAAACAGCTTGGTGCAAAGCATCTTCTTGTCTTCTGACCTTGAAGTGCTTCTGAGCGTGATACCATCAGAACTTCAGTGCTACTGCTTCTGATCTCAAGTTCTTCTGATGCTTCCATAGACCCATGTTCTGATTCTTCCTTGACCATCTTCTGATGTCTTGCCTGACCATGTTCTGATGTTGCATGCTGAACCTTCTGAGACAAAGCTTCTGAGCGCTGATTTGTGCATACTCTTTATATATTTCCTGAAATGGAAATTGCAATGTATTAGAGTACCACATTATCTCACACAAAATTCATATCCTTGTTATCATCAAAACTATGAATATTGATCAGAACAAATCTTGTTCTAATAATCTCCCCCTTTTTGATGATGACAAAAACATATATAAATGATATGAATTTGCGATCAGAAAGAGCAGACGGCTAAAGACAAATTACAAAGCTATAGCATAAGCATGTGAATATGTCTCCCCCTGAGATTAACAATCTCCCCCTGAGATGAATAATCTCCCCCTGAAATAAATACTCGAAGAACTTTAATAATAAAAGACTTCCCTGATTATTTCGGTAGAGGCGATCACATAAGCTTCTGTCTTCTGATAATTCATAGCTTCTGACTTTTGCTTCCATTGGACAGCTTCAGAACTTGAATTTCTTTAGATCCCTAGAACACTCACAACTTCTGATTCCTGCTTCCATTTAGGACAGCTTCAGAACTTGAATTTCTTTGATCTTCAGAACATTCACAGCTTCTGATTCCTGCTTCCATTTAGGACAGCTTCAGAACTTGAATTTCTTTGATCTTCAGAACATTCACAGCTTCTGATTCATGCTTCCATTTAGGACAGATTCAGAACTTGAGTTTTCTGAATCTTTAGAACATTCACAGCTTCTGATTTCTGCTTCCCTCGGATAGCTTCAGAGCTTTGAATTTCTTCTTACATCACTTCATGCTAGATTGTATCAGAACATTGTTGAATGTACCAGAGCATCATCAGAGCATCTCTACATCCTGAAATGTTACAAAACAAAACTAAACGACAAAAGTCAGCATGAATGAGTTAGAACATAAAATGTGTATCAGAACACAAAATATGTATCAGAGCCATATAAGCCATATAGAATATATCAGATCCAATAGACAATGTATCAGAGCAAATAGACAATGATTTGGATCATATTCTATTATCAGAATTTCTGATCATTCTTCCTTCTTGCTTCTGATTCTGAAGCTTCCTAGCACCCAGCTTGCTTCAAGAATCCAAGAGCTATTTCTGATCATTCTTCCTTCTTGTTTCTGATTCTGAAGCTTCCTAGCACTCAGCATGCTTCAAGAATCCAAGAGCTTGATCCATTTTGTTGCTTCTTATGTTGATCTTGAATCTTTGATTCCTGCAACAACACAACTTAAAAACATAGAACTTTGCAAGTTCTGTTAGTAAATGTGGAGCCTTTTTACTCGGTAACTGATAATATTAATCAGATCATTTATCATATATTTTCTCCCCCTTTTTGTCATAACATCAAAAAGCATAAAAGATTCAGATGTAAAGCAAGAGACAAAAGGAAAGAAACATAAATAACTTTTCATTGATTTCAACAAGAAGGATTACAAAAGGTGTATGCAGAAAACAGTGAACACGTGTTTACCATCTGGATAGCCAGTTACAGCTGTTTTGCTTTTAAAGAGATTCTGAATCAACTTAGACAATGAAACGTTAGTAATAACTGAATCACAATTTCTAATTGATTTCAATCAGAACTTCTTAAAAAAAATCCAATTTCATTTCAGGAGATACTCATACATAAGATCTTCTCATCTTCTCATTCTGGGCATAAATCCATACTGATATTCTTCAGAATGAACTTAAACCTATCTTCAGCAAGGGGTTTTGTAAAGATATCAGCCCATTGATGGTCTGTATCCACAAAGTTTAAAGATATAACACCCTTCTGAACATAGTCCCTTATGAAATGATGTTTAATCTCAATATGTTTAGCTTTTGAATGTAAAATAGGATTCTTAGATAAACATATAGCAGAAGTATTATCACAGAAAATAGGAATGTTACTCTCATATATCTGATAATCTTCCAGCTGACTTCTCATCCAGAGCATTTGTGTGCTACAACCAGCAGCAGCAACATATTCTGCTTCTGTTGTTGAGAGGGCAATAGTAGCTTGCTTCTTGCTGTACCATGAGATCAGATGACTTCCAAGAAATTGACAACTTCCAGAAGTGCTCTTTCTTTCTATTCTATCTCCAGCATAGTCAGCATCACAGAATCCTACTAAGTTGTAGTCTTTAGATCTTCTGTAAACTAAACCAACATTAGTAGTACCTTTCAGATACCTTAGAATTCTTTTAACCGCTGTTAAATGAGATTCTCTTGGATCTGATTGGAATCGAGCACACAAACAAACACTAAAGAGAATGTCAGGTCTAGAAGCAGTTAGATATAGAAGAGATCCAATCATACCTCTGTACAACTTCTGATCTACCTTCTTACTTACCTCATCCTTACCCAGTACACATGTTGGATGCATAGGAGTTTTGGCTTCTTTGCTTTCAGAAAGATTAAACTTCTTCAGAAGTTCTTTCACATACTTCGTTTGATGAACATAGGTTCCATCGGAAGTTTGGTTGATTTGAATCCCACGGAAATACTTGAGTTCTCCCATCATGCTCATTTCAAATTCAGCCTGCATAGACTCAGCAAACTCCTTTCCAAGTGTAGCATTAGATGTTCCAAAGATAATATCATCAACATATATTTGACAAATTAAAATATCCCTTTTAAATGTTTTACAAAAGAGAGTAGTGTCCACTTTTCCTCTAGTGAAATCATTTTCCAGAAGGAAAGAACTCAAACGTTCATACCAAGCTCTGGGAGCTTGTTTCAATCCGTATAATGATTTCTTTAATTTGAAAACATGATTTGGAGACATGGAGTCTTCAAAACCAGGAGGTTGGTGAACATAAACTTCTTCATCTATATAACCATTTAAGAAGGCACTCTTGACATCCATCTGATAAAGAGTGATGTTGTGTTGAGTGGCAAAAGAAATTAATAGACGAATAGATTCTAACCTGGCCACTGGTGCAAAGGTTTCTGTATAATCAATCCCTTCTTGCTGACTATAACCCTGAGCAACCAGTCTGGCTTTGTTTCTTACCACTTCACCTTTCTCACTTAGCTTGTTTCTGAAAACCCACTTAGTACCGATGATGTTAAATCCTTTTGGTCTAGGAACCAAGTCCCATACATCATTCCTTGTAAACTGATTTAGTTCTTCTTGCATGGCAATTATCCAGTCTGGATCTTCTAGAGCTTGATCAACAGAAGTTGGCTCGATCAAAGAAACAAGACCTAATTGACATTCTGCATTGTTCTTAAGGAATGCCCTTGTTCTGATGGGATCATCTTTCTTTCCAAGGATCACATCTTCTGAATGAGCTGAGGCAAGTCTAGGTGATCTTCTGATAGTTGGTTCTTCAGAAATCCTAAGATTCTCTAAAGATGCAGCAACTTGATCTTCTGATCCATTGCTTCTGAGACTGCCAGCTTCTGCAGCTTTGCTTCTTGATTCTTCAACTTCTGATATATCAATATCAAAATCTGCAAAATTCTCAAACTGCTTTGGTTTTTCAAGACCAAGCTTATCACCAAACCTGATATTGATTTATTCTTCTACAATCAATGTTTCAGTATTGTATACTCTGTAGCCTTTAGAGCGTTCAGAATATCCAAGAAGGAAACATTTTTGTGCTTTGGAATCAAACTTACCAAGATGATCTTTAGTATTCAGAATAAAACATACACATCCAAAAGGATGGAAATATGAAATGTTGGGCTTTCTGTTCTTCCACAATTCATAAGGAGTCTTATTTAGAATAGGTCTGATAGAGATTCTATTCTGAATATAGCATGCAGCGTTAATTCCTTCTGCCCAGAAATGCTTAGCCATATTGGTTTCATTGATCATGGTTCTGGCCATTTCTTGTAGAGTCCTATTCTTTCGCTCTACAACTCCATTTTGCTGTGGAGTTCTGGGGCAAGAGAAATCATGGGCAATACCATTTTCTTTGAAGAACTCCTCAAAGAATCTGTTCTCAAATTCGCCACCATGATCACTTCTGACCTTTATGATTTTACACTCTTTCTCAGATTGAATCTGAGTGCAGAATTCAAAGAACACTGAATGAGACTCATCCTTGTGTTTCAAGAACTTTACCCACGTCCAGCGGCTATAATCATCAACGATGACTAATCCATATTTCTTCCCTCTGACAGATGCTGTTTTGACTGGGCCAAACAGATCAATGTGTAAGAGTTCTAACGGCCTTGAGGAAGAAACAACATTCTTAGACTTGAATGCAGGTCTGGAGAACTTGCCCTTCTGACATGCTTCACAAAGGGCATCTGATTTGAATTTCAGATTGGGGAGTCCTCTGACCAGATTTAGTTTGTTAATCTGAGAAATCTTTCTCAAACTAGCATGTCCTAATCTTCTGTGCCAGACCCATTGCTCTTCAGAAACAGACATAAGACAAGTCACCTTCTAATTCTTAAGATCCTGAAGATCTGTCTTATAAATGTTGTTCTTTCTCTTGCCTGTAAATAGGATTGAGCCATCCTTCTGACTTACAGCCTTGCAAGACTTTTGATTAAAGATTATGTCATAACCATTGTCACTCAATTGACTTATGGACAATAAGTTATGAGCTAATCCATCTACTAGAAGAACATTAGAAATAGAATGAGAGTTACCAGACTTTATAGATCCTGAGCCAATAATTTTGTCCTTCTGATCTCCTCCGAATTTCACTTCTCCAGCAGATTTAAGCACCAGGTCTTGGAACATAGACCTTCTTCCTGTCATGTGTCGCGAGCATCCAGAGTCCAGGTACCATGACATGTTGTGCTTTTCCTTCTTTGCAGCCAAGGATATCTGCAATAGGAATAATCTTTTCCTTAGGTACCCACATCCTCTTGGGTCCTTTCTTGTTAGTTCTCCTCAAGTTCTGATTGAACTTGGGTTTAGCAAAATATTTAGCAGGAGGAACAGTATGATACTTCTTATTCTGAGTTCCATGATATTTCTTAGGTTGTGTCACATGCTTCTTGGTGTGTGTTGTGTGAAAACTTTGTGCATGTGATGTGTGCTTAATATCATGGGAGTGGCCAAATTTAAATTGGTTATACAGAGGCTTGTATGATATTTTCATATCATCCACAGATTCAAGCTTGTATGGGATTTCACCCTCATAACCAATGCCAACTCTCTTGTTCCTAGACACAGCATATATCATAGAAGCTAGCTGACTTCTGCCAATACTTCTAGATAAGAACTTCCTGAAACTTAAATCATATTCTTTCAGAATATGATTCAGACTAGGAGTGGATTTTTCTGAATCAGAAGGAGATCCAACATTATTGGATAATTTTAAAACTTTTTCTTTTAATTCAGAATTTTCCAACTCAAGCTTCTTAGTTTCAAATTCAAATTGCTTTTTCAGCTTTTTGTATTTGATACTAAGATGAGCTTTTAATTCAAGAAGCTCTGTTAGACTGGAAACTAACTCTTCTCTAGATAGTTCAGAAAATACCTCTTCAGAATCTGATTCTGATGTAGATTCTGATCCATCATCTTCTGTCGCCATCAGCGCAAAGTTTGCCTGCTCTCCTTCAGAGTCTGATCCTGATTCTGATTCAGAATCATCCCATGTTGCCATAAGACCTTTCTTCTTATGAAACTTCTTCTTGGGATTCTCCTTCTAAAGTTTCGGACACTCATTCTTGTAATGTCCAGGCTCATTGCACTCATAGCAGACAACCTTCTTCTTGTCAGATCTTCTGTCACCAGAAGATTCTCCTCGTTCAAATTTCTTTGAACTTCTGAAGCCTCTGAACTTCCTTTGCTTGCTCTTCCAGAGTTGGTTTACCCTTCTGGAGATCATGGACAGTTCATCTTCTTCTTCAGATTTTGATTCTTCAGGATCTTCTTCTCTAACCTGAAAAGCGTTAGTGCATTTTTTAACATTAGATTTTAAAGCAATAGACTTACCTTTCTTCTGAGGTTCATTAGCGTCAAGTTCAATCTCATGACTCCTTAGGGCACTGATCAGCTCTTCCAAAGAAACTTCATTCAGATTCTTCGCAATCTTGAATGCAGTCACCATTGGGCCCCATCTTCTGGGCAAACTTCTGATGATCTTCTTTACATGATCAGCCTTGGTGTAGCCTTTGTCGAGAACTCTCAATCCAGTAGTCAGAGTTTAAAATCTTGAAAACATCTTTTCAATGTCTTCATCATCCTCCATCTTGAAGGCTTCATACTTCTGGATTAGTGCAAGAGCTTTGGTCTCCTTGACTTGAGCATTTCCTTCATGAGTCATCTTCAAGGACTCATATATGTCATGGGCCGTTTCCCTGTTAGATATCTTCTCATACTCAGCATGAGAGATAGCATTCAGCAAAACAGTCCTGCATTTGTGATGATTCTTGAAATCTTTCTTTTGATCATCATTCATTTCGCTTCTCGTGAGCCTTACACCAGTAGCTTTAACAGGATGTTTGTAACCATCCAACAGAAGATCCCATAGATCAGCATCCAGACCAAGAAAGTAACTTTCTAATTTATCTTTCCAATACTCAAAGTTTTCACCATCAAATATTGGTGCTCTGGTGTAACCATTGTTACCATTACCATTGTAGTATTGCTCATCTGAGCCAGATGTAGATGTTTGAGTTTCACCAGCCATCTTTTACTGAAGCATTTTTCTCTTCCTGAATCTTTTCTAAACACGGTTAAGTGCTTGCACCTTAGAACCGGCGCTCTGATGCCAATTGAAGGATAGAAAAACACTTAGAAAGGGGGGGTTTGAATAAGTGTAGTCTTAAAAACTTGAACGATAAAAATAAATTGCACAGTTATTTTTATCCTGGTTCGTTGTTAACTAAACTACTCCAGTCCACCCCCGCGGAGTGATTTACCTCACCTGAGGATTTAATCCACTAATCGTAACAGATTACAATGGTTTTCCACTTAACCCACGACTAAGTCTTCTAGAGTATCCTGATCACAACCTGATCACTCTAGGAACAAATGCTTAGACACAAGCTAAGACTTTCTTAGAGTATCCTGACCACCACGTGATCACTCTAAATACAACTGCTTAGACACAAGCTAAGACTCCCTAGAGTATTCTGATCAACACTTGATCACTCTAGTTACTTACAAATTAATGTAATCAATTCTAAGAGTATTACAAATGCTTCTGAAAAGCTATAATCACAACAGTGATATTTCTCTTAAAGTTTAAGCATAATCTCACTAATATATTACAACAGCAATGTAGTGAGCTTTGATGAAGATGAAGTTTCTGAGCTTTGAGTTTGAACAGCGTTTCAGCAAGTTAATTGTTAGCAAATCGTCAACCTTGCTTCTCATCAGAACTTCATATATATAGGCGTTTGAGAAGATGACCGTTGGGCGCATTTAATGCTTTGCGTATTCCGTACAGCATTGCATTTAATGTTTCACGCTTTTGTCAACTACCTCGAGCCTTGTTCACGCTGTGTCTACTGACGTTGCCTTTAATAGCTTCCAACGTTCCTTTTGTCAGTCAGTGTAGCCTGCCACTTGTACTTTCTTTTGATCTGATGTTTGAGAATACAACGTTTGAAAATCATCAGAGTCAAACAGCTTGGTGCAAAGCATCTTCTTGTCTTCTGACCTTGAAGTGCTTCTGAGCGTGATACCATCAGAACTTCAGTGCTACTGCTTCTGATCTCAAGTTCTTCTGATGCTTCCATAGACCCATGTTCTGATTCTGCCTTGACCATCTTCTGATGTCTTGCCAGACCATGTTCTGATGTTGCATGCTGAACCTTCTGAGACAAAGCTTCTGAGCGCTGATTTGTGCATACTCTTTATATATTTCCTGAAATGGAAATTGCAATGTATTAGAGTACCACATTATCTCACACAAAATTCATATCCTTGTTATCATCAAAACTAAGAATATTGATCAGAACAAATCTTGTTCTAACAAGAAGCACTTCAAGGTCAGAAGACAAGAAGATGCTATGCACCAAGCTGTTTGAATCTGATGATATTCAAACGTTGTATACATAAACATCAGATCAGAAGAAAGTACAGGTGGCAGGCTACGCTGACTGACAAAAGTAACGTTGGAAGCTATTAAAGGCAACGTCAGTAGACACAGCGTGAACAAGGCTCGAGGTAGTTGACAAAAGCGTGAAACATTAAATGCAATGCTGTACGGAATACGCAAAGCATTAAATGCTCCCAACGGTCATCTTCTCAAGTGCCTATAAATATGAAGTTCTGATGAGAAGCAAGGTTACGAATTTTGGACGCACTTTGACGAATTCTGAACGAACTTATTCTGAAAAACTTGCTGAAACGCTGTTCAACTCATAGCTCAGAAACTTCATCTTCATCAAAGCTCACTACATTGCTGTTGTAATATATTAGTGAGATTAAGCTTAAACGTTAAGAGAAATATCACTGTTGTGATTATAGCTTTTCAGAAGCATTTGTAATACTCTTAGAATTGATTACATTAATTTGTAAGTAACTAGAGTGATCAAGTGTTGATCAGGATACTCTAGGAAGTCTTAGCTTGTGTCTAAGCAGTTGTAATTAGAGTGATCACGTGGTGGTCAGGATACTCTAAGAAAGTCTTAGCTTGTGTCTAAGCATTTGTTCCTAGAGTGATCAGGTTGTGATCAGGATACTCTAGAAGACTTAGTCGTGGGCTAAGTGGAAAACCATTGTAATCTGTTGCGATTAGTGGATTAAATCCTCAGGTGAGGTAAATCACTCCGTGGGGGTGGACTGGAGTAGTTTAGTTAACAACGAACCAGGATAAAAATAACTGTGCAATTTGTTTTTATCGTTCAAGTTTTTTAGACTACACTTATTCAACCCCCCCCCCCCCTTTCTAAGTGTTTTTCTATCCTTCAAGAGTGACCTGAATAAGCCTTTGAAACTTGAAGTATTGAAGATGAATAAAGGAAGGCAAATTTTGGGGTATGACAGCTGCACATAAAGAATTTAAGAAGAAAGATTATAAAGCTCTCTTTATAATCCATCAATGTCTGAGTCCAGATAACTTTGAAAAGGTTAGTAATATAGAATCTTCAAAAGAAGCTTGGGAGATTCTTGAAAAATCTTTTGGAGGTGCAGAAAAGGTGAAAGAGGTGAGGTTACAAACTCACAAGAGAACATATGAATTGCTTCAGATGGAAGATAGCGAAAGCGTAACTGATTTCTTCACTGGGGTTATGAAACTAGTAAATCAAATCAAGACATGTGGAGAAGTATTAACAACAAGAGCTGTTGTTTCAAAGATCTTGAGGTCGTTATCCCCTAAGTTCGACCACATCGTGGTAGCCATAGAAAATTAGAAGGACTTGTCAGAGTTGTCAAAAGAAGAGCTTCAAGGGACGCTTGAATCTCATGAATAAATAATGGCTGAAAGAGTTGCAGGCAAGTCGAAGAGCAATGTGGCTCTGCAAGCTCCGTCAGCAAACGAAAAGAAAGGTAAAGGAAGCTGGACAGGAAATAAAGGTAGAGGTAGCTACAATAATTCGACTGGTCGAAATCAGCAAGAAGGAAATTGGTCGAATCAGAGAAAGCCCTCTTACCAAGGCAACCAAAGAGGTGGTGCTGCAGGTAGAGGAAGAGGTGGTGGTCGAAAGCCTGACAAGAGTCACATTCAATGTTTCAATTGTCAGAAGTATGGTCATTATTCGAAAACTTGTCCAAAAAAGAATAAAAGTAAAAATAAGTGATGCAAAGCTTGCAAAACAAGAAGAAGAAGAGATGTTGCTGATGGTCACAACAAAAGATGAAGATAAATTCAAGGACCAATAGTACTTGGATTCAGGATGCTCATCACATATGTCTGGAAGAAAAGATTGGTTTGTCCTTCGATGAAGAACATGGTGAAATTTGCAAATGACAATACTCTAGCAGCTGAAGGTATTGGTGATGTAATGATTACGAGGAAAGATGGAAAGAGGTCAGTAATTTCCAATGTGTTGTACATACCAGGTATGAAGAGCAACTTACTCAGCATTGGGCAGTCGGTCCAAAAGAACTACAAGGTTTCGATTGAAGACAACATGATGATAGTTGTCGAGCAAGTGGGAGGTTAATCTTGAAGGCTCCTATGTCACAAAATAGAACCTTCAAGATTGAACTCAATGTGATGGAGCACGAGTGCCTTGCAACTGCAACTAGCAGAGATGAATGGATATGGCACTATCGACTAGGCCATCTCAACTTCAATGACATCAGAGACTTGAAAAGAAAGAATATGGTTTCAGGACTGCCAGAAATTGACATTCCAAACGAGGTGTGTGAGGAATGTGTGCAGGCAAAGCAGCACAAGAATAGCTTCAGCAAGGATGCAGGAAGTAAGTCGAAGGATATTCTCGAAATCATATACTCTGATGTATGTGGTCCTATCCAGGTGGATTCAAATGGAGGTAACAAATACTTTGTTACATTCATAGATGATTTCAGTCGAAAACTATGGACTTACCTGATCAAGAAGAAAAGTGAAGTGATCGAGGTATTTGTCAAGTTCAAATCTATGGTCGAAAGACAAAGTGGTCGAAAGCTCAAGGTTTTGAGAACTGATGGTGGTGGAGAATATGTGTCGAACTAATTCGACATGTAATGTGAGAAAGAAGGGATTATGCATGAGGTGGTGCCACCCTACACTCCACAGTAGAATGGAACTACAACAAGGAAGAATCGAACCATCATGAATATGGTGAGAAGTATGTTGAAAGGCAAGCATTTACCTAAAGAATTTTGGGGAAAAGCAGTGTCGACTGCAACGTACATTCTAAACAGATGTCCGACGAAGAAGCTAGAAGGAATTACTCCAGAAGAATGTTGGTCTGGTGTGAAGCCTAGCTTGAGCCATCTGAAGGTATTTGGATCTATAGCACATAGACATGTGCCAGATCAGTTAAGAAGAAAACTTGATGACAAGTCGAGTCAAATGATTCTTATAGGATATCATTCGATTGGAGGATAAAAGTTGTTCAACCCAGTGAACAAGCAAGTGGTGATCAGCAGGGACGTGATCATAGATGAGCTTAAAGAATGGGATTGGACTGAAAATGTCAAGAAGGATTCAGTGAGAATTTTTTATGACGAACTAGCTACTGAAGTCGAAAGAGAAGAAGTTCGACAAGAAGAAGTCAGAGGTGATGCCGACCTAGACAGACCTCAGAGAACAAGACACATGCCTGCAAGGTTGCAAGAATGTGTGATTACATCAAATGATGTAGTCAATGATGAAGGTGAGCTGGTACATTACGCTTTCTACGCAGATGTCAAACCTGTCAATGCAACTGAGGCATTGAAGGATTCGAAGTGGGTAAAAGCTATGAATGAAGAATTGAAGTCCATCAAAGACAACAATACTTGGTCACTTGTCGAATTGCCTCAAGGAAAGAAGGCAATTGATGTGAAGTGGGTATACAAGGTTAAATGTAATCCCAAAGGTGAAGTGACTCGACACAAGGCAAGGCTTGTGGCAAAAGGATTTCTTCAGAAGGAAGGAATTGACTTCGATGAGGTCTTTGCACCTGTTTCCAGGATCGAAACGATCAGGTTGGTTGTTGGTCTGGGAAACAAGAACAATTGGCACATGTGTCAAATGGACGTTAAATGTGCATTCCTGAATGGACCCTTAGACGAAGAAGTCTATGTTGCACAACCAGTTAGGCTTGTGAAACATGGTGAAGAGAGAAAAGTGTACAGACTGCATAAAGCCCTGTATGGACTGAAGCAAGCTCCAAGAGCTTGGAATAAGAAGATCGACAGTTTCCTAAGGGAGAAAGAATTTGTGAAGTGCACAACTAAACATGGTGTATATTTAAGAAGAAGCAATAGTGAATTGCTTATACTCTGTCTCTATGTAGATGACTTGTTGATAACAGGTAGCTGCAAGAAAGAGATCGAAGACTTCAAAGGTGATCTTAGCAAGGAATTCGAAATGTCAGATTTAGGCAAAATTTCATACTTCCTTGGCATCGAATTCTACAAGAGTAGTAGAGGCTTGATGATGCATCAAAGAAGATATGCTAGTGAAATTCTTAAGAGATTTGAGATGGAAGAATGCAATTCAACTTTGACACCGGCTGAAACAAGATTGCAAATGTTGAAGAACCCAAATGAAGAGGATGTCGACCCAACCCAATACAGAAGACTTATTGGGTCATTGAGATAACTTTTTCACACAAGGCCTGACTTAGCATACAGTGTAGGTATGATTGTAGCAACCTGCCCTAAAAATAAAGGTTTTTTAGAGTCGCCACCTATTCTGAAGGGCGAATAGGAAACCCTACGCAGTTTAGAGATCGGGGTAAGTTATTATAATCAGGTCGAGGGAAGGTGTTAGGCACCCTCATCCCTTTCCTAAGGTTTTATGTTCAAAGTAAAGGTTAATGGCTAAATATTGAGGTTTATAGCTAAGGAAGTGAATAGGGGAAAAATGAGATTTTATGGAAGGGGACTCGCCTTGGTTATCCAAGTGCCTACGTATCTCCTTAGGGAGAATCAGAGTCAACGTAGTTCGGGCAAAGGGTTGTACGCCTTAGAATTGATTATGAGGTGGTTTGAAGGCTTTTTGAATGGCCTATCGTAGTTTTAGAAGTTGTGATTTGAAAGGCATTTTGAATTTCCTGATTGAAAAGGATAAAAATCCGTAGTGTCGTGGTTTAGTGTGTTTTGAAGGTTTTGGGCGTACAACCCTGATTTGATATGGCACCGTTAGTTGCGATGATCAATAGGTTTGATCATTATAGTTAACGGATTAATGGGCATTGATGGTTACTCTGATCGATAGATTCGATCGTCGCGGGCAGCAAATTAGATGTGTTTTTATTTTGACATTTTTATTCTTTTATCTCTCGTCTAATGCGACTAATAGATTTAGTCGGGTCGAGGAGAGAATTAATTAAAGGTTAATGTCTTTTGTTGCCGGATGGGCGATGGGATTGGACAAACCCTAATAGTATAAACCTTTATAGGCTTTATTGTGATTTTATAGTTAAAACTAATTAAATAGATTAAATCGATATAATCAAAATAATCGGGAGGAAATCTTAAACCCTAGTCTAATCCTAATTTTTTTATTATTTAAACCTAAATTAAATTTATAAAAACAAATCCTAAATTCAAACCTAAATAAAAAATAGAAAATACGAAATAAAACAAATTATAAAATAAAACTAATAAAAACCTGGGCAGCAATCCTGTATGAGTGATCCTCGCAATCCCATGATGGACCTTCTTATTCTTATCCCTTAGATCTTGATCATTTTGAATCCAAAGGCAAGCACTCGATGGAGCATGGTGGTCTTTCCTAAGCCTCACGCGCTGGATCCGCTAATCAGGAAAATAGAACAAAAAATTGTTACGAAACCTGGATTTGAACCCAGGTTCCAATGGTCATAGACTTCTTTCCTTCACCATGTGTACCAAATGATTTTGATGTTATTTAATTGATCAGGGAATATTATGTATAATAACAGAATAAATAAACAGAAAACTCAAATAAGTAGCGTGTGGGACCCCATAGCACTTGGGTTGGACAATTGATTTTCACGAAAGTGGAAAGAAGTCTGAGCGCTTTTTTTCTCTTTGTTTTTCTCTGCAGAAAAAGAAAAAAATATAGCATCCATCTGTAACGATGTGCCATCGACGGCGAGGTCCTCTCGCGGTTGAGAGAATGCTTGGCGAAGAGCTTCGTGCGGCGGTGTCCGCGAATCTGCGTGCGGCGGATCCAGAGGGAGTGTCGCGGTGGTTTGAGCCGGCGATAGGTTGAAGCGAGACCGCGGCAACACGACGGCATGCGGCGGATCCGATGCGGCAATGTTGTGCATCGGAGGTGTTCGGTGGTCGTTTGTGGTCGAGATCGGAACGATTGGAGGGCGAATGTTGGAAGGATCGGTGGCCATACGTTGTGTTGGCCGTTGACGGTGCTGTTGCCATCGCGGTGAGTGTGTCGTGAGCCGTCGAGGAGGAAGCCGAGAGGGTTGTACATGGCGGTCGGTGATTTCGACTAACTTCAATTCCCATCTTGGTTTCTGCAAAAAGGAACAACAATGTTTCTGCAAAAGGAAAAAATAAGCAACACCAGAAAGAAAACCAAAAAAAAATATGTGATGTCGATGATTTTCTGTTGCCGCCATTGTTGTTGCAGGTACCGTAGCTTGATTCAAAGCAGAAGAAGGAGCGGCAATGGCGCTTTGGGCTGCTCGTGGTGGCAATCTGGAAGATTCGTCAATGGTTGAAGGCGTTTTACGTCCGCCGGTCAGAAGAGGACTGTGCATGAGTATTTCAAGATTGTTTCTCTGCTTGTGATTCGAATGGCTGCTGTCTTCTTGAACGCCTTCCTTTTGTTTTACTCTATAGTTTTTGGAAATTTTGTAACATGAATTATGGTTATATCTTTACAGGTTGGGTATGAATTGGAGGTTAATACAAATTGGGTTTGAAATTAGTATGTAGAGGCTGATGTATTGTTTTGTTGCTAGTGAATGTTTGAAAATAAGTTTATTGTGACAGGTTGTTGTTGATTTTGAAGAATTTGGCAGGTTGTAATATTTTGGTTCGGTTGAATAATAAGGAAAAAAGTGATTGATGATGTTACGGTAATATGAACATGGAGGTTAATGTTAATATGAGGAAAGATTAGTATTGCAGATGTGAGAATAGGTTAGAAATTGGAAATTATGTACCCGGGAGTGGCTGTTTATCTGTGTGTATTTAGGTTTACGTGAGAGAAATTTGGAAGGGTTAGTGGTAAGTGGAGTTGGCCTCTCCTAATTTGTTAAAATTAGTCTTATTTATATTAGTAAATTAGGTTTTCTTTCCTAATGGGCCTAGTGCCCAATTAACCTAATAGCTAAAAATAAGTTAAATTAAAATTGATAATAATTTACTGTATTATTAACCTTGAAATAAATCCTGAAAATAAAAGTAATATATAATCCTAATATATATTAGTAGTTAGTAAAACACAATAATACTAATAATAAAATAAGATTGCAAATAAAAATTCAATAAAAGTGCAAAATGAAAGAATTAAATAGTGAAACCAATTTATGATAAAATATCTCAAAGAGAATTATAGAATCCTTATGATACGATAATTGGACCAACTGTTTGGGCCCCAAGATACCTGCTGATTGCACACCCCATTTTGACCTGTTTATTAGAGAATGAGTTTAACAATATGAATGTTAAACCCCACGGCTCCAAATTTGGTATTCCCTTAAAGAAATGATCAGGCAAATTTTGGGGTATAACAGCTGCCCCTGTTCAATCTTCTTAAACCTGAAGAGTCAGATAGGCACGTCTTCCTATCGTGATCTAAAGGTAGAAGATGATTGGACACTGAAATGCCCTAAAATTTGCATTTGTTGGGAAAGAATTCTATGGGAGATGGGCTTAAAGATGCCACCTAAAGTAAATACCCCTCTCTTTTGAATGTGAAGCAGATGCTTTCGGAGGGAACCACTGTGTTTTGATCGTAGCATTGCCTAAAAAGGTAATCTGAATTTTATGCAATGTTATGATGCATGCGATGTACAATGCAGTGAGCTTCTCAAAATAAATGAGAACGATGTATGTATATGCATTATGTATGAATGGAGTATGTAAATTGAATGATGCATGACTATTAGCTATGTTAGTTGAAGTATGTTAGTAATTCTGAAAAAGAAAAAATAAAACCTTTGTTCGTTATTGATGATGTTTTGGAGAATATCACTGTCGAGGGACTCACGTGATAAACCCAATTTGAAGAAACCTTTTGTAAAACCTTGCGCTCGAGCATGAGAGAAAAGAACCGTCCTGCTAAAGCCTGAGTCTTACATAGCGAGGACTTGTAAGAGGGATCACTTGTTATGATTCTAACAAGCTCACCTGCACCATTAGGATAATTTGCTAGGGTTATAGCAAACTCACCTGCACCAATAGTATCATTTGCAAGGGTTATCGCAAACTCACCTGCACCAATAGGATCGTTTGCGAGGGTTATCGCAAACTCACCTGCACCAATAGGATCATTTGCGAGGGTTATCGCAAACTCACCTGCACCAATAGGATCATTTGCGAGGGTTATCGCAAACTTACCTGCACCATTAGGATTATTTGCGAGGGTTATCGCAAACTCACCTGCACCATTAGGATTATTTGCTAGGGTTCGGGCAAATTTCACCTACACCATTTGGATCATTTGCCCTGGTTCGGACAAATTTCACCTACATCATTTGGATCATTTGCCCTGATTCGGACAAATTTCACCTGCACCATTTGGATCATTTGCCCTGGTTCGGACAAATTTCTCCTGCACCATTTGGAATTACCTGCCATGGTTCTGACAAGCGTACCTATATTAGAAGAGATCATTTGCTATAGTTCTAACAAACTTACCTGTATCAAAGGAATTGCCTGCCATGGTTCTGACAAGCGTACCTGCATGAAAGAGATTCACCTGTTTGGAGACTCACGACTCGAGGGTCGGAGAAAGTAGCATGCCAAATATTCATGACTCGAGGGTCGGAAAGGAAACCTATCACAACACGAGGGTTGGAAATTTACGCCTCGAGGGTCGGAAAACACACCTATCACAACACGAGGGTTGGAAACTAACGACTCGAGGGTCAGAAAATATACCTATCACAACACGAGGGTTGGAAACTGGGCTTTATGTATTATGTGAATGCACTAGATGATATGCATATGCTAATGAGTATGTATGTATGCTGATGCAATCCCGAGATTTTATCTCCTTAAACCCATTGAACTTGTTTAATCCATGTTTTCCCCTATACACGGCTATGCTTATGTCGGCTTGGTAACGTTTATGTATGCGGGTAATGCTTATGCTTATGCTTATGCATATGCGTTGATAGATGTAGCGGGTGGAATGAAATAATGTCTTCTATAAGACTACCTGAAAAGGTTTCTGAAATGGATATGAACATTTGCCTTAAAGAAGACTACCTGAAAAGGTTTTTTTTTAGCAAAAGGTGACGAATGTCTTTAAAGACGACTACCTGAAAAGGCTGAAAGATGTCTTTAAGAAGGACTACCTAAAAGGTTCTTAGCAAGGAATGAGGAGTGTCTTTAAAGACTACTACCTGAAAAGGCTGAAAATGTCTTACAAAGACTACCTGAAAAGGTTCCTGGAGAGGGCAGTGAATGTCTTAGAAAAGACCACCTAGAAAGGTTCGTAGAATGTCTTAAAGAAGACCACCTGAAGAGGTTCCTGAAAAGGATGACAAATTGTCTTAAAGAAGACTTCCTAAAAAGGTACTTAGGAAAAGAATGTCCTGAAGAAGACTACCTAAAAAGGTTCTTGGAAATGACGATGATGAATGTCTTAGAAAAGACTACCTAGAAAGGTTCGTAGAAAGGATCGTAGGGTTTGTCTTAAAGAAGACTACCTGAAAAGGTTCTTAGAAAGGACAATGAATGTCTTAGAAAAGACCACCTAGAAAAGTTCTTAGAAAGAGAATGTCTTAAAGAAGACTACCTAAAAAGGTTCTTGGAAGTAACGGTGATGGTCTTAGAGAAGACTACCTAAAAATGTTCTTAGGAAAATAATGTCTTAAAGAAGACTACCTGAAGAGGTTCCTGGAAACGGTGACAATTCGTCTTGAATAAGACTGCTTGAGGAAACTCCTAGAAAGGATCGTGAGATTTGTCTTAAAGAAGGCTACCTAAAAAGGTACGGTGTAATGTATCAACCAATGTATGTAATGCATGACTTATATGTATTTGCATGATGCTCCAATGATAGGTTGTTGATAGCCAAAGTGTATATAACTCGCTAATGTTGTAAGATGGAATGTTAGCGCGACTTCCCAATCCCTGTTTTTGCATTTTGAAGATCGTAGTTAGGAGAAAGATTTGTTCGATGTTGTAAAGTGTGAGAACGCCTTTTCCTTATGTTGTGCGCCTTGCCCCAGTTTGATTTTGTGAAATACTCCACGCCTTTAACCTTTGGAGGTTCTCCACACCTTTAACCTTTTGAGGTTCCCCACACCTTTCCTTTGGATTGTTTACCTTATGGATTTGATATCCAATGCCCCAATGTTTAGTGGAATAAGGTGCCTATGATCTCCAAGTCGTGAAGGAAGTGCCCCGAGAAATAACCTTGTCATATGCTTCGACGTTTAGATTGAAGGGTATGCCCTTGATCTCCAGGATATGGAGGACTATCCATAGTGTTCTATCCTTTTGAATTTGAATTCTTCCCATGTTTGACATGCCCCTGTTTGAGATTGCTTCGAGATGTGACCCAGGTCGATTGGGCCTTAGGGAGAATGCCCCTAGTAAATAGGATTTTTTATTGTATGCCCCTGTAACCCTTGAAATTTTGCCCCTGTTTAGGAGAACCCTCTAGATGTGGTTCCCCCTATTCCAGAGTCTTTATTCGAAATGATCGCCTTTGATTAAACCAGTTTCGAGATTTCCTCGATGCTAAGTGTATATTCGTAGATGACGTTGTACCCTTCGAGAAGTAACTCCAATGCGATGCGTATACAAGTTTTGAAATCGAAGTCCGTTATGAATTAGTACTGGATGATTAGAAATGAATGCTTGAAGAAGCGCAGTGGTTAGGAAGAGTTTTAACAAACTTTAGGAGTCAGTGTAACAAAATCCTGCTTAGTATGCTTTCGTAGTTAACCTTGCCTCAATTAGGACTTTTAAATGTTATAACTTGGCCTGGTTCACAGTTTTAAGAAACAATGGATATAAGGCTCAAAATTTATTTAACCCACCCCTTTCTCCTTGATGTTCTCCAAATCCTAGAAATTCGCCTAATCCAATGGTTGTGCTTTGTTTGTAAGAGAATCGTTTTAGTTCTGATGTTGAGCAGAAGCCTTAGTAGAGATCCAAGCACCGATGAAAAATGTTGTAGAGATCCAAGCATTGATGGAAGCTTTGATGGTTTAGCAGTCACAAGATTATCCTTTGTATTTCGCCTTTGTATCCCTTATTTTTGCATGAACCAATTCTTTTGAATTTGGTCCATCGGGATGCCCTGATTTTTGCCTAAGTCATTTTGTTTTCTTTTCATGGAATTTCCCATTTTGACTTAGCGGGCACTTTTCTCCCTTTTTTAATGCTCCTTTTGATCCTTGGATATGGACTGTTGTGACTGCCATGTCGACTTTGATTTGTAAGCTTCGACTTTGATACTTCCTCGATCTTGAATGATGTGTTGAGGAAGAAGATTGTTGTGAATGTTATCTCCATTTCTCCCTCATCCTTGGATGAACGCGAGGAAGAAGATATGCTTGAACCTTTGCTTTGCTTGATCCTTTGCCTGGATTGACTGATTCTCTTGACAACCAAAATACACCCTTGAATTAATTGAAATCTACCCTGCCCCTGGTTGAAATCAAGGTTTATTTGAAAAATTAGAAACAAGCTCCAACTCCTGGCTCGAAGGGGTAACGAGGGATTAACATCCTTATATCTCCACTGTATTGGAATCGAAACAATGCCTGTACATCGTCGGTTCGGTCTTACCTTAAAAGCATACGTTTAGCTAGACTTAGTTATTTGTATTCGTCATTCTCCCTCAAGTTTGTTAATAACCCTAAATTTGAAATTGAAAGTCGTGGTAGTGAGCGAATGAATCGATTTCAAAACCTGCATGGTCATCCCATTAGAATTGCTACTCCAAAGGTACAACTTTTATCCTGAGAAAAACTTAGCGATCGTAGGGGTTGAAATTTTGACATGATAAACACCTATTAACCTTAGGGACAATCTCCTTTGTAAATCCATTGACCTTGTTTTACTCCTTAGCTCCTTAGACTTGTAGAAGTAAGGGCAACCTCGAATTTTCCTTGGGCACGTCAAACCGTTTGTAACCTTCAGCGTTTGTAGATTGACAAAGAACACCTATGGCCCTTTTGTCCCTTGGTGTGGAGTTAACATACGTCGTCTTTCCTCCCATCGTAGAGCGTCCTTGTAAGTTTGATATGTTCTAAGATGAACCCCTTTATGACTAGATACATCTTGAGTGTATCTATGAGGGAACTCTTTGTTGAACTAATCCTTGCTTGATGAAAACCTTTATTGTATTTATAATCCTGTTATAACGAGGCATGTACATGCGGCTGGCATGGTGAAAGACATCCTCTTTTTCTTAGTAAGACTAAGATCATTCTCAATAATTTATCCTCCTTTCTCCACAGTCTATGATCCTTTTTCTTTGTGAGTCTCGGGAAATCGGCTAGCACGGAACGGGTGGATGCGGGCGAAGATGCGAATGTAAATGTATGAATGCATGAAAATGCGAATACACGCGTACACGGGAGACTCCTTGTATTATAACTCCGTGTATGCAATGTAGACGTGTAACAAATGATCCTAGGGATAGCCTTAGAGGCGACATTAGACCCTCGTGGAATCTTTGTAGGATAAACGTTATGACACGCTAAGGGAAATCCCTTAGATTCGAGAGTATGTAGAAGGTAACGGCTGGTGACCGTTCAAGACAGTTACCAAGTCTCATGGCCATCGAGAGGCCAATCAACGTGTACCAATGAAGTTGTCCTTGGTGGGAAGGTTCTCTGTGTGGAACACAACTTATCTAAGGACGATATCGGATGAAGTGAAATCCCTACAGGCTAGGGATGAAAGATGTATAGATGAAGTTCCAAACCCTACAAGTTAGAGGGTGCGCAGAAACAAGCATGGAGTGACCGTTCAAGATAGTCACTAGATCTCATAGCCATCGAGAGGCCAATCGAATGCATGCTAATGAAGTTGTCCTTCGGGGAAGGACGCGTCGTCGTGAAAACACATGGATGTAAAAGAAAATCCCTATAGGCTAGGGAGTACGTAGGAGTAAGCACGGGGTGACCGTTCAAGACAGTCACTAGATCTCATGGCCATCGAGAGGCCAATCAATATGCACTAATAAAGGTGTCCTTCGTATGAAGGATGCGTTTTTAGAAATATAATCCCTACAGGCTAGGAAACGCGTAGATGTAAGCACGGGGTGACCGTTCAAGACAGTCACTAGATCGCATGGCCATCGAGAGGCCAATTGACGTGCGTAAATGAAAATTTCCTTCGTGGGAAGGACACGTAGTTGTAAGCATACAAGGATATATAAGGAAAGTCCCTACAGGCTAGGGAGTGCGTAGATACAGGCGCGGAGTGACTGTTCATGACAATCACTAGGTTTCATGGCCATCGTGAGGCCAATCAACGTGCATAAATGGAGGTGTCCTTCGTGGGAAGGACATGGTTTTAGAAACAGAGTCCCTGCAGGCCGGGGAACACGTAGGAATACCTGTAAAATTAAAACGCAAGACATTCGCAGTATATCGATTGCACATATATAATAAGCACGTAAGCACATAAGCCCTAGGTTCATAGGTTTGACGTAACGGCTTAGGGTGCCTACCCTTCCCATTGGTATGTTCTAGAAGGTCTCATGGGGTCGTTCGTAGCCGCCGAGACTTTTTGTCTCTTTGGATTTTAGAACAACTCATTTATCCATGAGGTTCGAGTTTTAGGGGTAGGTTCCTAGAGAGATCAGCCAAATACCAAGTCCAGCCCTCAACAAGGTCAAGCCTCGTATCAGACCTTTCCGGATATTCAACCCACTCTGAGTGGAATTATAATAAGACTCGTAGGCGATGTAATTCCCCTTTGGTCTTAAATATAATTCCCACGCTTAGGTTTAACAACAGTTTTATAATCCCCGCAGTGCAAATATATTAATATAACATTTAAACATTTAATGCAAATATATTAACAAAACAATTAACATTTAGGCAAATAATAAAAATTAAATAAATAAATAAAACATAAATTAAATATTTATAAAAAAAACCATAACCCTAAACCAAACCCTAAAATGGCGAATTAGCGAAACCCTAAAAATTTCGCCAAAAACTTAAACCGTTTACCAAAACCTAAACCCTCTCAAGCCTTAGGAGCATAATAATTCACCATTAAGTGTATCCCCAGCAGAGTCGCCAGCTGTAGCAACCTGCCCTAAAAATAAAGATTTTTTAGAGTCGCCACCTATTTTGAAGGGCGAATAGGAAACCCTACGCAGTTTAGAGATCGGGGTAAGTTATTATAATCAGGTCGAGGGAAGGTGTTAGGCACCCTCAACCCTTTCCTAAGGTTTTATGTTCAAAGTAAAGGTTAATGGCTAAATATTGAGGTTTATAGCTAAGGAAGTGAATAGGGGAAAATGAGATTTTATGGAAGGGGACTCGCCTTGGTTATCCAAGTGCCTACATATCTCCTTAGGGAGAATCAGAGTCAACGTAGTTCGGGCACAGGGTTGTACGCATTAGAATTGATTATGAGGTGGTTTGAAGGCTTTTTGAATGGCCTATCGTAGTTTTAGAAGTTGTGATTTGAAAGGCATTTTGAATTGCCTGATTGAAAAGGATAAAAATCCGTAGTGTCGTGGTTTAGTGTGTTTTGAAGGTTTTGGGTGTACAACCCTGCTTTGATATGGCACCGTTAGTTGCGATGATCAATAGGTTTGATCATTATAGTTAACAGATTAATGGGCATTGCTGGTTACTCTGATCGATAGATTTGATCGTCGCGGGCAGCAAATTAGATGTGTTTTAATTTTGACATTTTAATTCTTTTATCTCTCGTCTAATGCGACTAATAGATTTAGTAGGGTCGAGGAGAGAATTAATTAAAGGTTAATGTCTTTTGTTGCCGAATGGGCGATGGGATTGGACAAACCCTAATAGTATAAACCTTTATAGGCTTTATTGTGATTTTATAGTTAAAACTAATTAAATAGATTAAATCGATATAATCGAAATAATCGGGAGGAAATCTTAAACCCTAGTCTAATCCTAATTTTTTTATTATTTAAACCTAAATTAAATTTATAAAAACAAATCCTAAATTCAAACCTAAATAAAAAATAGAAAATACGAAATAAAACAAATTATAAAATAAAACTAATAAAAACCTGGGCAGCAATCCTGTATGAGTGATCCTCGCAATCCCATGATGGACCTTCTTATTCTTATCCCTTATATCTTGATCATTGTGAATCCAAAGGCAAGCACTCGATGGAGCATGGTGGTCTTTCCTAAGCCTCACGCGCTGGATCCGCTAATCAGGAAAATAGAACAAAAAATTGTTACGAAACCTGGATTTGAACCCAGGTTCCAATGGTCATAGACTTCTTTCCTTCACCATGTGTACCAAATGTTTTTGATGTTATTTAATTGATCAGGGTATATTATGTATAATAACAGAATAAATAAACAGAAAACTCAAATAAGTAGCGTGTGGGACCCCATAGCACTTGGATTGGACAATTGATTTTCACGAAAGTGAAAAGAAGTCTGAGCGCTTTTTTTCTCTTTGTTTTTCTCTACAGAAGAAGAAAAAAATAAAGCATCCATCTGTAACGATGTGCCATCGACGGCGAGGTCCTCTCGCGGTTGAGAGAATGCTTGGCGAAGAGCTTCGTGCGGCGGTGTCCGCGAATCTGCGTGTGGCGGATCCAGAGGGAGTGTCGCGGTGGTTTGAGCCGGCGGTAGGTTGAAGCGAGACGGCGGCAACGCGACGGCATGCGGCGGATCCGATGCGGCAATGTTGTGCATCGGAGGTGTTCGGTGGTCGTTTGTGGTCGAGATCGGAACGATTGGAGGGCGGATGTTGGAAGGATCGGTGGCCATACGTTGTGTTGGCCGTTGACGGTGCTGTTGCCATCGCGGTGAGTGTGTCGTGAGCCGTCGAGGAGGAAGCCGAGAGGGTTGTACATGGCGGTCGGTCATTTCGACTAACTTCAATTCCCATCTTGGTTTCTGCAAAAAGGAACAACAATGTTTCTGCAAAAGGAAAAAATAAGCAACACCAGAAAGAAAACCAAAAAAAATATGTGATGTCGATGATTTTCTGTTGTCGCCGTTGTTGTTGCAGGTACCGTAGCTTGATTCAAAGCAGAAGAAGGAGCGGCAATGGCGCTATGGGCTGCTCGTCTTGGCAATCTGGAAGATTCGTCAATGGTTGAAGGCGTTGTACGTCCGCCGGTCAGAAGAGGACTGTGCGTGAGTATTTCAAGATTGTTTCTCTGCTTGTGATTCGAATGGCTGTTGTCTTCTTGAACGCCTTCCTTTTGTTTTACTCTATAGTTTTTGGAGTTTTTGTAACATGAATTATGGTTATATCTTTACAGGTTGGGTATGAATTGGAGGTTAATACAAATTGGGTTTGAAATTAGTATGTAGAGGCTGATGTATTGTTTTGTTGTTAGTGAATGTTTGAAAATAAGTTTATTGTGACAGGTTGTTGTTGATTTTGAAGAATTTGGCAGGTTGTAATATTTTGGTTTGGTTGAATAATAAGGAAAAAAGTGATTGATGATGTTACGGTAATATGAACATGGAGGTTAATGTTAATATGAGGAAAGATTAGTATTGCAGATGTGAGAATAGGTTAGAAATTGGAAATTGTGTACCCGGGAGTGGCTGTTTATCTGTGTGTATTTAGGTTTACGTGAGAGAAATTTGGAAGGGTTAGTGGTAAGTGGAGTTGGCCTCTCCTAATTTGTTAAAATTAGTCTTATTTATATTAGTAAATTAGGTTTTCTTTCCTAATGGGCCTAGTGCCCAATTAACCTAATAGCTAAAAATAAGTTAAATTAAAATTGATAATAATTTTACTGTAATATTAACCTTGAAATAAATCCTGAAAATAAAAGTAATATATAATCCTAATATATATTAGTAGTTAGTAAAACACAATAATACTAATAATAAAATAAGATTGCAAATAAAAATTCAATAAAAGTGCAAAATGAAAGAATTAAATAGTGAAACCAATTTATGATAAAATATCTCAAAGAGAATTATAGAATCCTTATGATACGATAATTGGACCAACTGTTTGGGCCCTAAGATACCTGCTGATTGCACACCCCATTTTGACCTGTTTATTAGAGAATGAGTTTAACAATATTGTGAATACAAGATTACACTCAAAGATGTTTTTGATTTATGGCAAACTCAAATGAGCATCCAAACAAAGCACAGGATGATCTACTATACATATAGGTCGACTCAACACAAGCTGAACAAGAAAAATGCAGAAAATCAGCAGTTAGGTCGACCTACTGTCAACCCAGGTCGACCTAAAATGAAGAAAAATACATATACTGCTGCCAGGTCGACCTATATAACAACTAGGTCGACCTAATCTAAGGAAATGGTCCCAGAACGCATCAGAAGAGGATTCTGGTCGACCTACCTCTTCAACAGGTCGACCTAACTGGGAGCAAACTTCAGCAAGCACTGCTAGGTCGACCTAACCTCTACAAGAGGTCGACCTAACTGGTCAAGAAAGTCCAAAATTCAGTTATTCTTGGTTCCAACTGTTATGCAATCATATATATTGTGCAAGGGTTAATTATTCAACAACACCAACGACTGAAAGATACACAAACGCTTCTCATCTTCGTTCTTCATCATCTCCAACACAATTACACATAATCATTCTTGCGTTGCGGGTTAGTGATGAGTTCGATAACGTCCATGGAACGGAATTGAAGATTCCTAGTGGGTGAAGGTTTGTGGGGTTTGTTGGTGAATAAAATCTGCGGGTTTTGTCCTCCACGACGGGTGGTTCTTGGGGGTTTTTATCAAGAGGCGTTCATTGAGGATTCGGCTGAGTGTAACGATTGAGGAACGGGGAGTTCAAGGAATCAAGACACTGCAGAAGGGAATCAAAGTGAAGCTCTTGGATAACCTTGATCTTGCTCAAGATTACGGGGGAAGAAGATTCAAAGGATCGACATAATTGGTTTATCGTTTATCGCTTTGTTATCTTCTTTGTATATACTACTTTCAACATTAATGAAAGATTACCCAATTTCAATTTGGAATTGGGGGCAGACGTAGTCGTAGCGAGGACGATCGACGAACTGCCTAAACAAATATCGTGTTCTTGTCGCTTTTACCTTTTCACTTACTTTCTGTTCATAATTGGTTATAATAGCAAATTGATCAACGATTCGAGTGTTAAGATTGTGAATTAAGTACTTACATAAACATCACAATCTACCACACATTGAATTACCTTCAATTTGATCATTATCACCAAGTGTTTGTATATTTGTTTCTATCACTCTTACTGCATTGCAAACATTGTCCATCATACAAAAAGTTAATCTGATTTTCAATAAGAGAAACGCTTTGATTCTGCAACATATACTCTTATCATTCAACTCAAGTCTTTGACTGGTTTTTAAACACATATATAATCGTTTCGATAGTGGTTCGGAATAGACGCGAGTCGATTCAGAATCACTTCCGCTGAAAAGTCGTTTAAATCCGTAAAACTGTGAACGATCTATTCACCCCCCCCCCCTCTAGATCCTAAGGCCAGCGTCTAACAAGTGGCATCAAGAGCTCTGGTTTATTCCGTGCTACGTGAAACACTTATTGGAAAGATGGCTTCCGGACCTAAAGGGGCTCATAATAGAGCTCCAGTTTTCAACGGTGAAAACTATGGCTATTGGAAGGATTGTATGTGTGTCCACATCAATGCAATTGATAGGAACATCTGGACAGCTATTGTCAATGGTCCCTTTCAGATCACCATGACAAATGCAGCTGGTGCAGTTGTTCCAAAACCAGAAAATACTTGGGATGCTGAAGATGAAAAGAGATATGCATACGATTGGAAAGCGAGAAACATTCTAATCTCAGCTCTAGGAGTTGATGAATACTATCGCGTTTCCCATTGTAGATCAGCTAAAGCTATGTGGGACACATTGCAAGTTGCCCACGAGGGAACGGATGATGTCAAACTAGCTAGGATCAATACGTTAACTCAAGAGTTCGAACTCTTCCACATGGAAGATGGTGAATCCATCGAAAACATGCAGAAGAGATTCGTTCATCTGAAAAATCGGTTAAACTCACTTGATAGACCTGTTTCCAATGCAGTTGCTACTAACAAAATCTTAAGATGCTTGAACAGGGAATGGCAACCCAAAGTTACAGCAATAAAGGAAGCAAATGATCTAAACACTTTAGACATCACAACTCTATTTGGTAAACTAGAGGAACATGAACAACACCTTAAATGCCTTGACATGCATGAGAAAGGACAAAGAAAGAAAAGAACATGGAGAAAGAGGTAGAGAAGAAGTCAATAGCTCTAAAAGCTTCGAGCTCCAAGACCTCAAAACGAGAGCCAAAGGATAGTGACACAAGTGATGACGAAGACTCCGATGATGAGGAAATGGGACTGTTTGTGCGAAGATACAACAAATATCTAAAGAAAAATGGAGCAAAACATTCCGACAAAGGCTTGATCAACTATAGAAAGCAATCAAACATGTTCAAACAAGATGACGACAACAAAGGAAAGATCAAAGGTCTTTGCTTCAATTGTGGGAAAGTCGGTCACTACAAACCGGATTGTCCATACCTTAAGAAAGAAAAGGAGAAGAACCAAAGCAAAGGTCATAACAAATCTAAAAGAGCTTACATAGCATGGGAAAGTGATTCATCTAGTGAAAGCTCATCAAGCAATGAAGAAGAATCAGCAAACCTATGTTTCATGGCTCATCAAAACAAGAAAAAGAAAGCTGTAAGTCATCTTAAACCTGAACTCGTAGATAAGGTATCTCATTCTCAACTAAAACTTGCTTTTGAAGAATTACATAGAGATGCAATTAAAGCTTTCAAACTTTTGGCCTCAAATAAGAAAATATTTTCATATCTTGAATCAAAAGTTGAGAAAACCGAAAAGGATATGGAAGCTTTAAAACAATCTATGCTAGACATTCAAAAGGACAAAGTTGAAATAGATCCTACATCATGGTTTGGTTGTGAGACATGTCATATTTGGCAAAAAGAAGTAAGAGATCTAAAAGCCAAGTTAGACAAGGCTCTACAACCAAAAGTGACTTTTGCGGTTGATCCAAACAAGTTCAAAAGATCGTATACTCCTTTATATAGCAAATACACTTTTGTACCAAAAGTATCAACTAGCAAAACTCCATATTCTCATCATATTACCTGTCATTATTGTTGCAAAAAGGGACATACCATTGAAAAATGCAAATTTAGGAGAATTTTAGTTCCTAAAGGAGTGTTTCAATGGTTGCCTAAGTGCAACAATTTGTGTACTCACTGTCCAGGACCCAATGAAGATTGGGGACCTTCCACTCTAATTTAATTTTGCAGGAAAAGTGTCTTGACATCGCCGAAAGGTGGTGGTTCCTTGACAGCTGGTGCTCAAGACACATAAAGGAAGACATACCTCTCTTGGTATGTCATCTATAAAGACAGATTGAAGAACCATACTTGGCAGAGGAATGTAGGTGACCTGGCCATCACAAATGTATGAGATACATCACAAATACAGTTATCCCGAAAAACACATAGGACGCATTACTTGATGTGAAAATTGGCAAGCTGCATTGCAGAGAGAATTTAAACCTATTCTTAGCAGAATATTGTTTGGGACTATGTCCCGCATCCGGGAGAACATCAAGTAATCGATACTAGATGAGTTTTTCGCAAAAATCAAGCAAATCAAGCTGTGAAACATTCCATCAAAACAATTCATCATCAAAACTAGGGGTATGGCTCACTAACAAGAAGACTCCACACAATGATGACAAAACACCTACATATTGAGAAAGCGGTAACATGCACATTGTTCACTTCCAAAAATTTCATTGATTCTATAATATGCTATCAATTAACATGCTTATAGTGACTTCATGTATGTTTATTCATATATCTCGATTTAATATATGTATTCATCATTCTCATTCATAACATATCATAGTTTGGGCATACAAGCAAAGAACAAAGCAAAAATACATCATATAGAAACATTTCTAAGGCTTTTTTCATTATCTAAGGGAACTTAGGTCGACCTACTCTGTTCTTGAGTCGACCTACAGAAGAATCTTCTTTTTTTGAAACTGAAAAGGCCCAGTTGCGTCGACCTACTCATAATTTAGGTCGACCTAAATTGGTCGGTTTTCATGTTACTTCTGTTAGGTCGACCCAGCCACACTTTAGGTCGACCTACTGCGTTAAGTTTTCCAAATTTGGGTCTGTTAGGTCGACCCGACCCACTCCCATTCATTCAAAACATTCCATTCTTGCATTCCCTCTCATTCTCATCACATTTGGTACGGCTAACCCTAGTTTCTCAAACTCAAAATTGTTCAAAAATCATCCCTCTCACACAAAGCATCTCCAACCATGCCTCCAAAATCAAGAAAAGGAAAGGAAATTGCTTCTAGTTCATCATCTCAACCGGTAAGTGCTCTTGTTCATCCTGATTGTAGAGAAAATTTTGAGAAGTGGCAGATGAAAAGAAAAATTGTTAAGCAATATACCTATGATCCAAATCTTGTCGAAAACATGCATATCCCTGATGTCGCTGCTTTGATTGAACATCAAAATATTCATCCCTTAGTGCAATGTGATACTCCGTACTGTGAAAATACCGTTAGGGCTTTCTATGCAGGATTTACAAAAGGGGATGGTTGCAATTTCCGCTTCAAAATGGGCTCTAGGTCGCATGTTGTTGACAAACGGGTTTGGATTAGTATTTTTGGTCTGAAAATTGTAGGTGATGAACTCTGTATGGTAGACGGGGATGTACCGGGAAACTATGACCATGAGGCCTACATGAAGACTATTCTCAAAGACCCTTCCGTATTTGACAGATCTAATGAAACAATAACAGCCGGTCATCTGAAGCGAGATCCTAGGCTCTTGAATTGGGTAATCTCAAGAATCATTCGACCAAGGGCAGGAGGATATTCGCGAATTGAAAGGAATGAAGTGGTGCTCATGTATCTGCTGCAAAATAGAACACGTTTACACTGGCCTCACTTCCTAGCTGCTAAGTTTCATGAGGTCAAACAGAAAACTACAGCCCTGTGTTATGGATCAATCATTCAAACAATTGTCAATCACTTCGGTATGCGACTTGATCACTTACACTACACTCGCATACATCAATCTCAAGAATTCTCACAAACCACCTTGACTCTTATGGGATATCATTGGAATCCTGTTAGGAAAACCTATTACCTCATTCAAAAGGGAACAGGGAAGGTTATCTACAACTATGATGATCCCACGGAGTTTGGAAACAATGTAGGAAATGAGGAAGAGGGAAATGATCAAGAAATAGCAAATGATGAGGATCAAACCATGGAAGACATAGCTCATGACACGGATCCAAATTGGCAATATGTTCCATCTCAAGAGGAAGAAATTCCTTGGGGATACACTGCTCCACCTCCTCCTGATCAATCCAACATAGTGTCTATGCTTGAAGCTATGCAACTTCAACAACAGCAGAATTTTGAAACACAGCAACTTCAGTTCCAAACCATGCAGCAGCTTCAACAAGATAGGTATGATGAACAACAACGTCAATATCAATCGCTATATAGTTTGGTTCAAGACCACAAAAACGATTTTGAGACTTTTGCTTCCAACTCTACTCTAAGACAGAATCAGTTTGAGGAAACGGCATTGCATCGTCATGCAAACATAAGTCAAAGCTTCAATACTCTTAACATGTCTGTGATGGATCTGTTGGAACAAGTTGAAGAAGATCGGCCTCATACATTTCAAAGAGGAAGAGGAAGAAGGGGCAGGCGTTAGGATGGATTCTTCATCATATCATCATTTCATTGCATTTCATTTCATTAAGCATTATGTTAAAATTCTATATGATGTAGTACTTTTTTTTGTGTTATTTTCTATAATTCTCTTGGACCACTATGTATGTTGTGGTGTTTCCTTAAAACATGATTGGCTCTTATTGGTTCAATATCTACATATTATCTATTACTATGAATGTCGATATCTTCTTTATATTTTTCTTGTTACTCTCCTACTTTGTTTCCTTGTTTCTCTTTTTGATGTTGTCAAAGGGGGAGATGGATGCAAGAGATGCTGAGTGTACGGGGGAGCTTTGTGAAGAGATTGCTTGGTTGAGAGATAGATGCTGGATGTACGGGGGAGCCTTGTTGAGTCTTCATCACTTACTTTTTGACTATTGGTTTGCCATCATCAAAAAGGGGGAGTATGTGAATACAAGATTACACTCAAAGATGTTTTTGATTTATGGCAAACTCAAATGAGCATCCAAACAAAGCACAGGATGATCTACTATGCATATAGGTCGACTCAACACAAGCTGAACAAGAAAAATGCAGAAAATCAGCAGTTAGGTCGACCTACTGTCAACCCAGGTCGACCTAAAATGAAGAAAAATACATATACTGCTGCCAGGTCGACCTACATAACAACTAGGTCGACCTAATCTAAGGAAATGGTCCCAGAACGCATCAGAAGAGGATTCTGGTCGACCTACCTCTTCAACAGGTCGACCTAATTGGGAGCAAACTTCAGCAAGCACTGCTAGGTCGACCTAACCTCTACAAGAGGTCGACCTAACTGGTCAAGAAAGTCCAAAATTCAGTTATTCTTGGTTCCAACTGTTATGCAATCATATATATTATGCAAGGGTTAATTATTCAACAACACCAACGACTGAAAGATACACAAACGCTTCTCATCTTCGTTCTTCATCATCTCCAACACAATTACACATAATCATTCTTGCATTGCGGGTTAGTGATGAGTTCGATAACGTCCATGGAACGGAATTGAAGATTCCTAGTGGGTGAAGGTTTGTGGGGTTTGTTGGTGAATAAAATCTGCGGGTTTTGTCCTCCACGACGGGTGGTTCTTGGGGGTTTTTATCAAGAGGCGTTCATTGAGGATTCGGCTGAGTGTAACGATTGAGGAACGGGGAGTTCAAGGAATCAAGACACTGCAGAAGGGAATCAAAGTGAAGCTCTTGGATAACCTTGATCTTGCTCAAGATTACGGGGGAAGAAGATTCAAAGGATCGACATAATTGGTTTATCGTTTATCGCTTTGTTATCTTCTTTGTATATACTACTTTCAACATTAATGAAAGATTACCCAATTTCAATTTGGAATTGGGGGCAGACCTAGTCGTAGCGAGGACGATCGACGAACTGCCTAAACAAATATCGTGTTCTTGTCGCTTTTACCTTTTCACTTACTTTCTGTTCATAATTGGTTATAATAGCAAATTGATCAACGATTCGAGTGTTAAGATTGTGAATTAAGTACTTACATAAACATCACAATCTACCACACATTGAATTACCTTCAATTTGATCATTATCACCAAGTGTTTGTATATTTGTTTCTATCACTCTTACTGCATTGCAAACATTGTCCATCATACAAAAAGTTAATCTGATTTTCAATAAGAGAAACGCTTTGATTCTGCAACATATACTCTTATCATTCAACTCAAGTCTTTGACTGGTTTTTAAACACATATATAATCGTTTCGATAGTGGTTCGGAATAGACGCGAGTCGATTCAGAATCACTTCCGCTGAAAAGTCGTTTAAATCCGTAAAACTGTGAACGATCTATTCACCCCCCCTCTAGATCCTAAGGCCAGCGTCTAACAAATATGAATGTTAAACCCCACGGCTCCAAATTTGGTATTCCCTTAAAGAAATGATCAGGCAAATTTTGGGGTATAACAATGATAAGTACATTCATGCAGAAGCCAAAGGTATCACACCTAGCAGCGGCGAAGAGGATACTGAGGTATCTGAAAGGAACTCTCGACTATGGCATTATGTTTCCTGCAGCTGATGAGGGAAAAGAATGCAAATTAGTGGGCTACACCCACTCGAGTTGGTGTAGTGATTCTGAGGATAGAAAATCCACAGCTGGTTATGTGTTTATGTTAGGTGGTGCACCGGTTGCTTGGAGTTCGAGAAAGGAACAAGTAGTGGCATTATCATCATGCGAAGCAGAGTATATAGCTGCTTCTCTTTGTGCATGTCAAGCAACATGGATGGTGAACTTGGTCGAAGAGATAACAGGTAAAGATCATGGAGCAATTACCATGAAGATCGACAGCATGTCAGCTATCAATCTGGCGAAGAACCCGATAGCACATGGTCGAAGCAAGCACATCGAAATGAGGTTCCACTATCTTCGAGAGCAAGTAGCTAAAGGGAAGATGAATTTGGAACACTGCAGAACTGAGAATCAGATTACAGATATCATGACGAAGGGAGTGCTGGTTGAAATATTCAGAAGACTAAGAGCTATGATGAACATAGACAGCATAGACACAATGAATTAGGTGGTGTGTTAAATTATAATTCCTTGTGTCAAACAAAAAAAGATTTGATTTTGTGTCGAAGTGTGTAACAGTTTGTTACACATAAGTTTGTTTTTAAATCTAGATAGATTTGATTTAGATTTAAAATAGATTAGATTTGATTTAGTTCCAAAATAGGGTATTTTGGGCTTTTATAGTTTTGGGTTTTGGCTTAGGGAGAAAGCTAACCTAAATCTATAAATAGGGAGTAACCCTTATTATTTGTAATCAAGTCATTAACCTGTATTCACAGAAGTTGCAGTTGCAACTGAATAACAGAATTTTCACAGTTTGTGGACAGAGAGAAACTCTGCAGAAAATACTTTCTTCTTCTCTCTTAATTTCCGCAAACCCTAATCCTACTTTTGTTCTTATTTTTCTTCATTGTCATCTTTAACGATAAGGAATTACTCAAAGGTTTGAGAGTCTAATTCCAACAATCATCTTCACTACTTAATCATCATCACTAAACCTTCGAATCTCAATTTCCCGTCTCCACCACCTTCATGTTGCTTCAAAGAGAGGATATTCTCTGAGTTTATTTCTCAAAGAACCATATTGGCTTCGCAATCGAGTTCCAAGATTCAAGAGCTTGTTGAAGTTTTCCGAAGACACGCTTGCGGTTCTTCGTCGGGTAAATTCTCCTGAATCCTTGTCTCAGCATGTTAGATACTATGACTAGGGCAAGTAGTGATTAACACCGAATGTTTGTATGCTGCATTCTTGATTTTCTATTTCCGGTTCCGAATTTTTGTTGCAATGGTTCTTGATGATAGAGCATTTGTATGTTAAAAGTAACCATCGATTCGAACTCCTCGTGAATTTTTGAGTGAGAGAGTGGTTGAGTTTTATTTTTTCTAGACTGTGCACGTCACTCTCTGGCGGAGTGTGATCGGAAGGGATGATCGGAGATGGCTCCGGCAGCCCTGTATGCAAGCCCTGGGCGTGCCATGCGGCCATTGGCTCATGTTATCAACCGTAGGCCAATCATCTTTTTTTCTTTTTATTAATTCTGCAATTATTTGATTTTTGGGAATAACGTTTCATTTAGGTGACAATGGGGGATTGGGCCCTGGAACTTTTGTCCTTTAGTGACTTAAAACCCACTTGACCAATTGATGTTAGTGCATTGTATTTTTCATGTCACGTTTTAATACGCCAACCATAATGTAAATAAATGCATAATGATGATTAATAATGAAGGATGAAATAATAATTTGAAACGATGGTGAGGGTTTGGTGTTGGGCCGTGAATAAGTGGGCATGGTTCTTTTACTGGAATACACATTCATTTTTGCTGGTGATAACACACATTGTAGTAATTGGGCCAAGCGTTTTATGTTTTACACCCTCATGTAGAGAGCTCAGTGCACCATATACCTAATTCTAGTTCATTTTCCTAATACTAACACACCCTCCCTGAGGCAGTTTTTTTAGTTTTTTGTTCATAAATTGTTTTTTTTTTCAATTTTAGTTTGATAGTCCAATTTTCCCTCCAATAAATAATAAAAAATATAATTTCTGACCAATTAGTTTTTAGGAACCCATGAATATTTTTAGGTTCTTTTAATTGATTTGTTTTGGTTATATTTTCCTTCAATTTTGATTAGTCAATAATAATAAAATACATAGTTTTTAGCTTTAATTCTAGAAAATAGTCTTAAACATGAATAAAAAAATACCTTTGTGATTGTAAATATTTCCTTAATAGTTTAGATTTTATTTTCCTTATTTTTGTGAATATCTTCAATATTTTGTGAAATGTCTAAAATACCCCTAGTTGTTAAAGTTGACTTTAGTCAACTTAAATGACTTTTTCCCATTCCTTTTGCTTTGTTAATTCCCTTTAGATCTTAGTTTAGTTCTTAATTAGGATTTAGACTTGCAAATAATCATTAGGCTATACTTAGGCTAGTCTCCCCCATTTCATTTCTTTTTCTTTTCAACATTAAAACACTTAATTAATAAAGAGGCGAATCACACTTTACTAATAGTGGGAGAGAAATGAGTGGGATTTATTCTCTAATCTGTTTCTCAATCACTTAGTGGAAGAGAAATGAGTGAGATTTATTCCCTAATCTATTTCTCAATCACTATATAATGGGAGAAATGAGTGGGATTTATTCCCTAATCTGTTTCTCAATCACTTAGTCGAAGAGAAATGAGTGAGATTTATTCCCTAATCTATTTCTCAATCACTATATAATGGGAGAAATGAGTGGAATCCATTCCCTAATCTGTTTCTCTACCATTATACACTCTTATGTGATTCAACTCGCAAAACAATTCCCCTTAAAAAAATACCCAATCAAAACACTTAAAATACCTAATAATGGTTCAAAATTAAAACAAAGTAGAAAGATGATGAGTGACCCCGTAGTGGGAATCGTTCATCATCCTTCTACAATTAAAAGACACAAACCAATGTTCCTTCTCTTCTAAGAACAAGTTAAGTCCATTCCATACTTAGGCGTGTAAGTCTCCCAAGGTCGAGCATCGTGGATTGTGACCTGAAAAGGATACGTAGGCATCAAGTCGCGGGGCTTGAACGAGCACAATTATAAATATTCTTTCTTTTCCTTGTATTTATTTTGCATTCATCCGCATGTAGGCTTAGATATAGATTACACCCTTTAGATAGAAACAAACATAGGTGGATACCATCGAGTACGATGGGCGCGAGGGGTGCTAGTACCTTCCTCTTGCGTAACCGACTCCCGTACCCTGATCTCTGGTCGAAAGACCTTGCTCTTATTCTTTGTTAAGTTTTCTGATATTCCTTTCCCTTTTGGAATAAATATATTAGTGGCGACTCTTTTCATTTTTCGCGAGCGTGCGACAGGCGGGACTTCCTTCGAGCCCTCAGACAAGACTTGTGATCATATCTTTCGAACATGATATGTGTTACGCCTCTTAGGCGTGATTCTTGAGTCTGGTCCCACCCGAGGAAACACTAAGTCCCCTAGGCGAGATTTTGATAGCTTATTCATATTGCCATATATGGTGGCAAGGATATTCATCATGAATTACAACATATAAAGTATTGCCTCAAGGGACAGTAATGATATTCGTCATGAAGTCCATCATATAAAGTATTTTCTCTAGGGACTGAAAAGATTTTTTTCATGAAGTTCAGCATAAGAAATGATGCCTTGAAGAGCAACAAGGATCTTCGCCATGAAGTCCAACATAAGAAATATTTCCTCGAGGAGCGGCAAGGATCTTCGCCATGAAGTGTAGCATAAAAAATGTTTCCTCGAGGGACGACAATGATCTTCGTCATGAAGTCCAACATATAAAACAGTCAGAAGAAAACATCCCTCTGGGAAATAAATCGCTCAAGAATTTTTCATAGATACACAAACATGATGTTTATTAGAGAATTACAAATAATTTAACTGTAATAATATCTTAAGTGGAGAGCATTCCAGGTCATGGGTAATAGCGGTCCTTCTAGTTCTTGTAACTTGTATGCTCTATGAGAAAGTTTCTAAAATATGTGGTGCAGTCCCTCCCAGTTAGGTTGTAACTTTCCCTCCGGGGTGGGTAAAACCATTTTTTCAAGATCAGGTTGCCTTCTTGCATTTATCTCGGCTTGATTCTTGAATTATATCTTCTGGCGGCGCTGTATTTGGAAGGAAACTCTCGGACATGGGCGACCTCCCTTATTTTGTCGATCAGGTTTGTCGCACACTTCAATCCTGTCTCATTTGCTTCTTCATTAAACTATGGTCTTTGCCACGAGGGCGTGTCATCCTCCACAGGTAGCATGACGTCCACTCTGTAGACAATGGAAAACAAGGTTTCTTCAGTGGTGGAATGAGGAGTGGTTTGGTACGAACATAATATCTCGGGGAGTAGTTCCTTCCATTAGCCATTGACATCGTCAAGCTTCTTCTTGAGTCCCTTCAACTTTGTTTACTGACTCGGCTTGACTGTTGGCTTGAAGGTGTACAACGGACACAAATTTTATTTGTACTCCCAAGTCTTTTCAAAAGTCGATGACCATAATACTGAAAAATTAAATCCCATCGTCGAAGATAATGGCTCCAGAGAGTCGCACATTATATTTTGCCAATAGAAAAGGCGCACTCTCTCCGCCGTGATTTTGGAGACAACTCTCTGAACTAGTTAGACAAATACATCAATAAATTTTGTGTTCCACTATTTTGTTTGTATGTGTTTAGACTCTTCTAAAATACTTTTCAAGTTATATTAGATTACTTTTTTTTTCTATCTATTTGTGATTATAAATCATACAAATAATATACTATTTCATTACAGATTGTATAAATTAAAAGGAAAAAAAATGTATTTTACTTTTATTTATAGACAAGAGCCATTCAAGCTCAAAAGCTTCTACAATATATAGGTTGAGGAATGCCTAAATCTCCAAACAAAGACATGACAACAAATATATTTTAAGTTGTCTTCCATGCCTCCAATGAATTTAGAAGACTTGTCGATTGGAAACTAGTTTGAAGTTTTTGATATCTTATTATTAAAATGTTCACTTTTCTTTCATATATTATTGTTGCCAATGTCACTACTAGTGTTCACATTATATTGTAAATGTCATAGCTACTTATAATTTTCACATTATTGCTAATGTTTTAGGAGCTTTCTAAGTAAGTAAATTATCCAAAACCTCCATTTACATTGTTGTCTAGTATGAATTTTTGATGGATTAGAATCCACAGAATCAGAATATGTGTTGAATGTTATGTCAAAGAAAGTTAAGGAGTTAGTTACATGTACACTATTGTCTAGTATGGATTTTTGATGGACAAGAATCCACATAATCAGAATCATTGTTGAATGTTATGTCAAAGAAATTTTTTATCACAAGTGCAGAAAAGACTTTTTACATCGGGCGAAAAACACATTTTACATCGGGTCTAGGTCCGATGTAAAGTCAAGTGATGTAGTAAATCAAATACATTTTACATCGGGTTGCAGTCCGATGTGAAAAATACACCTACCACATCGGTTGACTGTTACGTCTGATGTGAAATATGGTATTAATTATATTTTTTCTAAAATAATTGCAATATTTAACATCTGTTTCTTTATTAGCACGATGTAAATATAGATTTTTACATCGGTTGTTACATTGGCCCGATGTAAAATATAAGTTTTTACATCGGTTTTTACATTGGCCAGATGTAATATGTTTGCTATCTTTCATTAAAAGTTCTGTAATTTTTTTTTGTACCTAATTTTTTTATATTTTTCCAACACCACACAAACCATATTTAAGTCGCTATTTTTCATATTTTTTTCAACATCATACAGACCACAATGGAATTGAAAAAAAATAAATAGATGATAGTTTTTAACTTAGACTTACTATCATTGATGTTCATTAACTTAGTCAACAAACAAGATTCAGACGGCTTTTAACCATATAATAGATTAATCGATCCAGAAAATATCTACATCAACCTATGAATCAAAATAAATCAACACCAATATCATTATTAGTTCTTGCTCTATACTAGCATGGTCCTCATCTAAATTGTTTCAGTGACAGAAAATAATAAGCTAGTTTGTAATGGAAGTCATATATGATGGAGTCTACCAGACCATCATCTTCAAGAGCTTTTTCAGACAACCTGTCATTATGAACATATTTTAGTTTAAATCATAAGTAAATGCTTAACATACCCATAACAAAATAATATAAAAATAAAAGATCCGACTTGATCATGTCCAATGGAAGCTTGAGCTCTCTTACTAGTTCTACAACATGTATTCTCCTCTCATCTAACGTGCAATTTAAAACCAAATTCAACATTTATGAGCATAAGGTAAAAACTAATAAATTATACCCAATTCATTAAAATGTATAAATGTTGATTAACAGAAATAGACTTTAAATCATTAAAACTAATGTATCACTTAGCTTTAGTGAACTAGCGTTATAATTTTTCTAAGCCTCACAAACTGAATCTAACTTGTTTGATAATAATCAATCATATCAAAATATCAACAAATATCATTGAGTTAATGTTGATTCCAGCATGTTCAAGTGGCAGATCAAACAGTTCTGATAAAAATGAAATTCTACAGCATCAAATTCAAATGGATTTTAATTTAACCCATATGTGTCCTTTAATAAGATAAGTAAGAGTTACTTTCTCTAGTGTACAAGAGTGAATATTTAATTTTTAACATAACATCTATCACTCCCAACATTATTTAATTTTTAACCTAGGACACTACTAGTGTTATTTGAATTCTACACACTACTAATCAAATAACACAAAATCCTAATTCATACTTCATACATTACCAAGCCCACATAAAAGAGTTTAAAAATCAATTTGAAATCATATTCAAAATCATTTTGCATACAATTAAAACCAACTTTTAATCTCCTATTATTTGAGTTACAACCTTTCCAATGCCACAATCTATTTTCTATGTGAAATGAAGATGGTTATATGAATTACCAATCTGAGGAAAATTAAGAATAAGTAATTTGACAATCACAGAAGCTATGGTTTATAGTATTGGGAACATTCTTTTCAAACATGATTTCTACAATTTCAAATAATTGGACATGGCATGGTGCTTGACATGTGAACATGATCTTGCATTAGTTTAATTTCAATGAAAAAACATGAACACCTCTCTGCTAGGAAGAACTGTTATTAGATTCCAACCATAACACTTAAATTAAAATCAAGGTTGGATCCTAATAGAGCAAACAATACTTCTAAACAGAACATACATTTTCTAAATTAGAAATTAGAAATCAATAAAATGCTGAAATTTCAAATCACAGCAGAAACCTTCTAAACAGAACATACATTTTTTAAACATACCTGCAATTTAAATTCAACTAGGATGGCGATATAAGATCGGTTACCCCTCTAAAAAATGCACTTGAAAAGGAAAATACCTACATTATATCCATGATCAAAACAGTAGAAAAGACAAAGAGAACAAGAAAAAAAATGGTAACTCAGTAAAGTTCAAAACCCTAATATTATGTTCTTTAAAACATAGAGAGGGTGACTATAGATAATGTTTATTCAGGAAAAAAAGCTTCCATCAGTTCCCAACTCATCAATCTTTGTAAACCTATATTTAAGGTAACTGTTGAGAAATGTGAAATTATACATATATATTCTTAAAAAAAACAAGTACGAAATTATCTGAAGGAAATATTCAGGAAACAATAAAATATAAATAAAAAAGTAAAATTGGAAAACATTTAGATATTATCTTGTCATGAAATCTATGAATCTGTTAAAAATTTCTTTCTCCAAGTCAAAAATTGACTTATCTTCCATGGTTTCTATTCTACATTTATATGAAAAAAATAGTATTATCAAAAAAACAGTATTATCATTCTTCTTTTTTCTTATTCTGTTACTGATTTGGTTCTATCTAATTTCAAAAACCCTAAATTAACAAAAACCATAAAGTCAAGATATCTTACCTTAGTGGCTTTGATGTTGAAGAGAAATCTTGTAAATCGACTCTAGTGCGGGAACCAATCGCGACGTAGAACATGAAATCGCAATTGAGAGAAGGAGAGAGTACGGTGCAGTTTGGCGAGATAATAGTATCACGTGAGAAGGAAAGAAAGAGACGAAGGCTGGTGGTGGTTTCCGCCGCCAGTGATGGTAGATTTCACGTCGTCGGAAAGGGACAGAGAGGGTCGCAGCTAGGCATGGAGATCCCGGAAGGGTTCGCAGCGGTGTCTGTGCCGGCAGGTGAAATCGACGACGAGGGTGGCCAGCGTAGCGTTTGGCAGTGGCAGGTCCGTCGTCAGGACTGTGGTCTGAAACAGAATCGGACGCGGTTCAATGAGGGACAACGTTTGTTTGGAACTGAGCGGCGCAGTGTTTGTTTGTAACTGAGCGGCGCAACGTTTATTCTGCTGTTTGGAAACATCATGTGAAAAAATTATTTAGGGTTTTCGTTTAAAAGGGGGAAGGAATTCCCATCGGTTGAGTAAATGGCCCGATTGAAAGGTCAGATATAACAAAACTTCTCCTATTTACCAAATTGCCACCGTGTTTTATTTTTTCACTTTTTACATCGGGGCAAATCTAAGCCCAATATGAAATCCTTTATAACAAAATTTCATTTTATTTATCAAACTGTCACCGTGTTATATTTTTTCTTATATCAAATATTTTTTACATCATTGGAAATAAATGTCTGATGTAAAATTCTTTGACAAATATTTTTCACATCATATATCTTAACACCTGATGTAAAATGCTTTAACCAAATGTCTTATTTTTAGTAGTGTATTTTGTAGATATAATAGATGCTGCAAAGAGATGCTGGAAGCTAGATGATGCAGAGAGATGTTGGAAGATGTAAAGAGCACCATTAGGTGATTTTGGTGTAGCACTTAAGGATTATGATAGGATAAGATCAATTTCAGCTTAGTGATACTATGAACTACTTTGATCCTTTTTATATAATACTTCATAGAGTACTAAGATTGATGTTTTTTTTAATTTTGAGATTTTGCTGGTGAAGATTATAAGTGAAAGAAAAGAAATTAATGTTGTCTATTCACCACCATTTACTGTGGATTAATCTTGCAATTTTGTAGACAATACTTCAAATACATAAAATTCTCATCTTACAACCGCATGGCAATCATACACATTTCATGCCTCTTCATCAATATAATACACAAGAAATAAAATGTAATACTATACTTAGTTTTGCTCAAGGTTTTAGTTTCTCCGACTTTCAACTCTTTTTCTTTCTTTAACTTTTTCTCCATTTCACTTTTAATTTATTTTCCCTCACATCTTTTTTGTTTCAAATAAATATTATCTTCTTTGTTTTATACCATTTTTTAGCTAATATGTACTCTACATTTCCTTCTCAAAAGATAGAGGATGATTTCCCCCTCTATTTACCGCATCACTAGTGACAAAACTTAAATATTATCTATAGACATCATCACCTCAAACAACTAGAACCTGAGTCATAAAACATGGTTAGCAAGGTTCACTCCATATATTAAATTCCAACTTTCAAAAATCAAAACAATCATTTACTCTCATGCTAAAGTATATAATTTTATATAAAATATATTTATTTACTTATATAACTATTTTGATCGTAGGGACATTGAAACTTTGGAAAGCACCAAAAGACTTGGTAAAATTCACAAGAAAAAAATTGATTGGACCCATGCTAATTCATAATTCACCCAAGAGTTTAGACTCATTCACACGCGCAGACACGTACTCTAACTTATATAACAGTAATAATAATGAAATAAATATTGAATAACCAACTTGTTTCGCGGGAAGCTCGTCCCTTCCCAAACAGAAAATCAAATCCCGCTTTTCTGTCTCCATTTTCTTGCCTCCGCCACCCGAAAAACTCTCTCTCTATCTCTTTCTTTCATTTTTTTCTCGATTCAAATCTTCTCTCTTCCTTCCACTCTCAATCACCCACACAATGCTATGAAGAATCCCAACCTCATCATCGATCCATGTCGTCGAACCCTCCGCCGCCAGAAAATGATCCACCTCCCGCGACACCGTCTCCGGTATCCTCTAGAGGCAACAAACTTCAGAAAACCCCTCACATTCTAAGCCGACGCACGGCGGCTTCATCCGTGGATGAAGTCGCCGATGAAGTCACGGATTTCGCCGAATTCGAAGACGAAGAGAATAAAATACTCGAAGAAGAATGCGTTGTTCCTCAACGTCATTTCGAACGCGGCGAATCATCGTCGTCTTCATCTTCTTCCTCCATTTTGCTCGCGTCTTCTCTAGGTCTCAATAGCATCCGAACGCGATTATCGCCTCTTCGTCATTCTTCTTCCGCTGGTGCTCCCGCCTTCGCCATAAAAGAAGCTGCTATTCCGGTCAGTATCAACAATGTCGTCAAATCTAGATCCAAATCTTCACATCCGAGAGACCTAGGTATACACATTTCTCTAGCTATAGATTCTCTAATAATATGAATTATGAACCGAAACTTGATTTTATTGTTGAATTGAATCAATCTTGCATGCATATTTATTTTTTTTTTATTTTTTTAAATTAGTTTAATTTTGGAGTGAATTGGTTATGAATTTTTCAATGTTGTTCTTCGTTAGGGGAAAAAGTTCATTGGAATCAATCCAAATCGTTGAAAGCTCATCATTCACATCTTCTCCCTGTGCCGGAGGTGATATATTATATTTTTATATATAATTTTAGTTTAGTAATTTTGTGTGTTAAATAGTTGGATAAATGTAGGTAGATCAGGTTCATGGCGTGTTTTTTTTGTTCAGGCCAATCATGCAGCTTTCGCGGAAATACAATCCCCACGTTTTCAGGAAATCCTTAGACTTACAAGTCGCAGGCATAAGAGAAACCCTGATATTAAAAGCTTTTCCCATGAACTCAACTCCAAAGGAGTTAGGCCTTATCCAACCTGGAAACATCGTGCCTCTTGGCACGTCGAGGTACTCTTTTAGTTTTAAATTTCTTTTAGTTTCATTTTAGGTTTTAAATAACGGTTGCAGTGTCGTGTGGTATAGGTGTTGCGACACTGATTACGGTCTTCGCAGTGTAAATTAACCACAATTTAATCTTTATCTTAAAAACGGTGAATAACGGTATTGCTGTATCGGCACTTTCCATACCATTTTGTCGCAGCAACTTTCATGCTAACTGACCAATTTTTAAAACCATAAGCCCTATTTGGATTAACTATTCAATTAAATGCTTATAGCAGTGTTTCCTTATAAAACTAAAACTGTTTTCCCAAGTTATCTTGGAGAGTTTACAAAAATCAGCTTAAAACATCTTATAAACATGTCATAAACTCTACCAAACTGTCTCATAAGTGTTTATGCGAGGAGATATTCTCAAACAAGAAAATTCTTACAGACCATAAATTTGTCAAACCCGCTTTTTTGGTTTTACATTAAAATGAAATGTTGCAGGAAGTCATGGTGGAGATTAGAACTAAGTTTGAAAAACTAAAGGAAGAAGTTGATTCTGATTTGGGTGGTTTTGCTGGTGATTTGGTGGGTACTCTTGAAAAAATATCTGGATCTCCTTGTGAATGGAAAGAGGGGCTGGAAGATTTATTGGTTGTTGCTCGAGAATGTGCAACGATGACAGCTGCTGAGTTTTGGATCAAATGTGAAACTATTGTTCAAAAACTAGACGATAAACGCCAAGAAATACCAGTGGGGATCCTTAAACAAGCTCACACACGCCTGCTATTTATTCTCTCTAGGTGCACTCGTCTTGTGCAATTCCAGAAGGAAAGTGATCAAAAAGAACAAGATCATGTTCTTAGTCTTCACCAACTCAGTGATCTTGGAGTATATTCAGAGCAAATTTTGAAGGCTGCAGAGAATTGCAGCGTCCCACCTAGTGGACATGAGATGGCTGAGAAGCAGTTACCAAAGTCACATGGAAAAGAACAAGACAAATTGGTAACAAAACAAAATCAAGCTGACGAACATGCAAGTGCTGCGACTGACAGCGTGGAAGTTACTACAGCTAAAAGTGTTGAGTCAACTGCCAGTAGCTATAAAATGGCTTCTTGGAGAAAGCTTCCATCAGCTGCTGAGAAAAAACGCGTATGTTCAGATGCAGCAGTGAAAGATGAACACGCCGAAACCTTGGATACTTCATCATGTCAACCTGAACATTCACAAACGTCATCTAGAACGCGAAAGGACTCTTGGGGATTCTGGGGAGATCAGCAAAATCTACCATATGATTATTCAATGATCATCTGCAGGATTTGTGAGGTTGAAATACCAATTGTAAGTGTGGAGGAGCACTCTCGAATATGCACAATTGCTGATAAATGTGATTTGAAAGGCTTAACTGTAAATGAACGGCTGGAGAGAGTTTCAGAAACTATTGAAAGGTTACTTGAATCTTGGACACCAAAAAGCACACCTAAAAGCACTGATACTCATGGAGAAAGCTTTGAGTTTGCAAGAGTGTCAACATCGAGTTTACATGACGAGTTCAATGAGTTGTCTCTAGAAAGAAATAACTTGTCTAGTAGATGCTCTGAAGACATGGTTGACCCTGCTCCTGAACCTGATATTAGTTTTGTTGCAGATGATCTAAACCTTTCACCTGAAATAACATGTGATACTCAAATATGCTCAAAACCTGATCATAGCGCCAAGGTATCTTCACCTGGAAGCTTGACACCGCGATCACCGTTGATTACACCAAGAACAAGTCAGATAGAAATGTTACTAGGCGGAAGAAGGCATATATCAGAACTTGAGAGTTATGACCAGGTATACACTACCTTCTATTTATCCTTCATTATAAATGACTACATGCAGAAAAATATTACACTAAATGTAAGTATATTATCAAATTGTATACAGTATCACCCATGATATTCATCTGTCATTGTTTTCAGATTAATTTTTCTGAATATGAGAAATGCTATAGATACATTCTTTTGAATACACACTTGAATCCATTCTTTGTAATTGGTCTATTTTAAAAAAAATCGTTAGTTTTCTCCTAAAATCACCACCTTTTTAAAAAAAAATGAATGCAGTGGGTTCATAGAATGAGTGCTAGCATTCCCTCCGGAATATTTTCATTGATAATTAGAATGTCATATGACAGATAAACAAGCTAGTTGAAATTGCTCGTGCTGTAGCAAATGTGAACACCTGTGACTACAGTTCTTTGGAATATATGCTTGAACGTGTGGAAGACCTGAAATACGCAATTCAAGACAGAAAAGAAGATGCACTTATTGTGGAGACTTTTGGTCGACGAATAGAGAAACTTTTGCTGTGAGCATTTGTCAATTTTTCGTCTGGTTTCAGGACAACCATATATTTTGGTGATTTTTAAAGTATTTATATGATTTTTCCAGCATTTCTGTAGAACCACTATTTTCAGTATAAGCTGAAAAATGTGTCGTTCCTAATTTATTTTTCCCTTATGCTATCATAATAATGCTGAAAATCATACCTTGAAATATGCTACACCTTCATAGGGAGAAATATGCTACCCTTTGTGGGCAAATAGAAGATGAAAAGGTAGACTCATCAAATAGCATGGCTGATGAAGAGAGTTCTGTAGAAGATGATACAGTCCGCAGCCTTCGTGCAAGCCCGATTAATCCTTGTTCTAAGGACAGAACCTCTATTGAAGACTTTGAAATAATAAAACCAATAAGCAGGGGTGCGTTTGGACGAGTTTTTCTTGCCAGAAAAAGAGCAACTGGTGATTTATTTGCTATTAAGGTAGACTTCCTTAAACTGAAATGAGTCAAACGATTACCTTGCACAAAAAAAGTTGAGATAAATTGATTCTACGAACTATGTTATTAAACAGTGCTTACAAAATGGATATGTCCATTCATGAAGTTTTAAAACAATATTCTCCAGTCTGATATGACTATTGTTCAGTCCAGCATTGTCAGTTGGTTATGGCTGGCTATAAAGCCTATAGAAACCATTTGAAATTCTGAGTAATAATTAGAAAAAAGTTTAAACTATTCTTTAATCTTTTTGTAGGTTCTAAAAAAGGCAGATATGATTCGTAAAAATTCAGTTCAAGATATTTTGGCTGAGCGAGACATCCTTATATCTATTCGAAATCCTTTTGTGGTAAGTAGGCCATACCATGTCTTTCATTACTTCATTTGCGAAGTTGATGCACATTGTTAACATATCTAATTTTCGGGTAATTATGATGAACAGGTCCGTTTTTTCTATTCTTTCACATGTAGAGAAAATCTTTATTTAGTTATGGAGTATTTAAATGGTGGGGATCTCTATTCTATGTTGAGAAACCTTGGTTGCTTAGATGAAGATATGGCTCGTGTATATATTGCAGAAGTTGTAAGCACATTGGCTTTTGTAATTCGTTGGTTAAAAATTATCTTTACTTTTTTGTCTTATTTTTATCTTGTTCTTGGTCGCTCCACAGGTTCTTGCGTTGGAGTATTTGCATACCCAACATATAATTCACAGAGACTTGAAGCCAGATAACTTATTGATTGGTCAAGATGGTCACATTAAGGTCAAAATCATGGATTTAATTATTTAATATACCTCTTTTCTTGTAACTTTTTTATATCAACAACAAAATTATCTTTTTTAAATGACAATATTCATAGTGGAGTAGCCTAAATTACTAACATTAGGTATGTACAGTTCCTAATTCAACTCAAAAGTGTTTAATCCTTTTTCATTACAGTTAACGGACTTTGGACTCTCAAAAGTTGGTCTCATCAACAGCACCGACGATTTATCAGCACCCACATCTTTCGCTAGTGGCTTTTTAGGCGACGATAAACCAAAATCTCGACATGTTTCAAAAAGGGAAGAACGTCAACAACAATCAGTGGTTGGCACTCCAGATTATTTGGCACCCGAAATACTTCTGGGCATGGGACATGGTTTGCAGTTTCCTGCTTTTATTAAATAGTGCATGTTATCATAGACTAGTGCTTTTAGTTAGCCAGTTCATTTTTAAATGAATAAATAACTAGTTTTATTTAATTTTTTTTCTTTCAAATTCATTTTATTTTAAATATATTCTTATATATGCTTGTACTCATGTAGGTGCAACGGCAGATTGGTGGTCGGTAGGTGTCATACTTTATGAGCTTCTTGTGGGTGTTCCACCTTTTAATGCAGAACATCCACAGGTAGGTGACTTCTTGGATCTAAAAGCGGTTACTGAATTTTTGTTTTATTGGATCCATGCGAAATAATTTTTATTTAGGTTCATTGTTTTTTGCTTGCAGCAAATTTTTGATAACATAATTAACAGAGACATACAATGGCCGAAGTATCCCGAGGAGATAAGCTATGAAGCATATGATTTGATGAATAAGTAAGCATTATCAAAGTTAATATGTATTTTATTGATCTTTAAAAGAGATTATACAATTTAACTGCAAAAGTAAATAAATGCTGAAAAACAATTAATCTACACAACATTTAATATGCTCTATATATCTTTTACCTGTAAAATAAGTCATTGTATAGAAGAAAAAAAAGATGAGAAACTATTAAGAAAGACTTTAGAAATTAATGATTTGGATAGATATATGATATATGGCAAAACATTATGACTTCATTTTATCCATTTAGCTGATCTGGCCCTATTTAGCGGTACAAGGTTTGATTGTTGTTATAGTGTATATAAGAGAAAAAAGAAACACAAGAATGTGTATGAGGAAAATAGATAGTTGTGCGTGGGAGCTTGCATACACACTCACCAGCTTTGCATAACAATAGGCATGTGGATAGGATGGAATGGAAGTATAAGACTGTGAGAAGTCAAATTGACGATTTTCAGTAATTTATCCACAGAAATCTTACACACAGTAAAGATGTGGTTAGCAGTGGCTTACATAACAAACACTATTGTCAGAACAATTTGAGAGAACACGCTGTTATTAAATAGTATAAGTAGCTTCTACAAGTATTGTGTATTCCTATGATACCTCTAAATGGATATTACACGAGTTATGTCATTTGTTGGTAAAAATAGCCCTCCTTTAACGTTATACATTAAGATTTCTGTGATGTTGGTTATGGCTGATAATAAAGTTCTCTTTCAGATTATTAATCGAAAACCCAGTACAAAGGTTAGGTACAACAGGAGCTTCAGAAGTGAGTTATTTACTTCTTTTGAAAATGGAATACTCAGAAAATTATGGTATTATCTTTACACAAAAGGAAACAATACAATATTTTTTTGGCAGGTTAAAAGCCATGCTTTCTTCAAGGACATTAATTGGGATACGCTAGCCAGGCAGAAGGTAATCATTTTAAATTTCATTTGAGCTTGATATGTTTGTGCCATATGTCTTGATTTCTCACGCTCGGGATGCACCCAAATCTTTACAGGCTATGTTCATACCATCGACTGAAGCTCTTGATACAAGTTATTTTATGAGCCGCTACATTTGGAATCCAGAGGATGAACACTGTGCTGGAGGTAGTGATTTTGATGACATTACTGAATCTTACACCAGTGGTTCAGGAAGCGATTCATATGAAGATGTAAGAATACTTTTGAACTTTAGTACTTAAATGTGGTACTACTTTTTGAATTTGTGATAATGTGTAGAATATTATTGATAATAGCTAGTACTTGATACAAAAGACTCAATACTAATCACTATTTATAGGGACACGTAGTCAATTCTAAATCAAGAACAAATCATGATAATAATAACTAATATCTAATCTGATACTAAGCTATATTCTAAGATACTCTAAATTAATATAAACAATATTATAAGATATTTTTAATATTCTAACACTCCCCTTCAAGTTGAAGCTTACTAAGCTTTCAACTTGATACAAATTAACCCTAAAAATACGAGATCAAACCAAACAAACTAATATCATAACCAATGTAGAAAGAAAATAATAAGAAGAACCATCGTAGAGAGGAACAAAAACCAAAGAGGGATGGGGTTGTTTCGCTGATGATGGAGACAAATCCGGAGATGACGTCAGAAGTGAAGCCGGAGTGATAAACCAACAGAAGGAGCATCCAGTGAGAGACCAAACCAATGGAGAGAAAGAGAGGCAACAAAGGGTATATATGACCAATATTAAAACCAACGGTGAGAGAATCAACCGAAACCATATAAAGTGGTAGACGACATGCCAAGAACAATTTGTTGATTCAACAAGATGATTTTTTTTCTTCAATAGAACCTATCATTAACAAAAGACAACACAACACACATTCTCAAACTTTTGGGAATTCAATAAGAGAAGCGATTGGTAGTTCAAGAAGGATTGAATTTATGATTATGTGTAAAAGATGAGAGAAAAATATTATTGATAATAGCTATTGACTTAATACAAAAGACTCGGTCTTAATCCCTATTTATAGAGATACATAGAGTCAATCATAAATCAAGGACAAATCGTCATAATAATAACTAAGATCTAATCTAATACTAAGAGATACTCTAAGATGTTGAGTAGTTTTGCTTTTGAATTGTTTTGGGCCTTGTCCATTATATTGGTTATTTGTCTCTATAAGGCCTTCTATCATTATGATGAATAAGAGAATACCATTTTATACCAACAAGTGGTATTAGAAAGCCTGTGACCCGGGACCCAAAACTAAAAATTGTTGTTTTCAGTTACAACTGTAGAAACTGTTTGCTCCGTTGAAGTCGTTGAACACCATTCTTGAACCTTCTTCCTCCGATCTTCTCCTTCAGCTACTATGAAGCTAGAGCCTGTGTAGTGAGATATATATGGTTCAATTAAGCTTGAATCTGTTAGAGGAAACATGTACTTTATCACCTTTACAGATGATTTTAGTAGGAAAATATGGATTTATTTTTTGAAAGAAAAGTCTAGTGCCTTTGATGTTTTCAAAAGATTTAAAGCATTGGTTAAAAGAGAATCTAGTTGATTGATTAAATGTCTCAGAACCTGATAGGGGACATGAATTTACATTCATGTAGTTTACAAGGCATCAAAAGACAACTAACTGCATCATATACTCCACAACAAAATGGAGTATTTGAGGAAAAATAGAACACTTATGAATATGGTCAGAAGCATGTTGCCCTGCAGAAATGTACCAAAACATTTCTGGCCTGATAGAGTGAAATGGGCCACTTATTTCATGAGTACAAGTCCTACTCTTTTAATGAAAAACTTGACTCCTAAAGAAGCTTGGAGTGGATCAAAACCAACAGCATCACTTTAGAGTTTTTGACTGTCTAGCTCATGTGTATGTCTCTGATGCACATAGAAAGAAACTTGATGGCAAAAGTATTAAGTGTGTTACCCTTGGTGTTAGTGAAGAATCCAAGACATATAAACTGTATTATCCTGTTGAAAGGAAGGTTATCATTATGGACATTATGTTTCATGAATCAAAAAGTTGGAATTGCAACAAGAAGGAACATGCACGACGAGAAGAACCTGATAGCAATACTGATGATGAAAGTGATATTGTCCCACCAGAGATGTCTTATGTGATTGAATATAATGATTTAGCAGAAAATATTATGAATGAATAAAGTCCAGAAGAAATGAGTAATCAAGGTGATTCTAGTGATGGTGGTGATTTTGATGAGTTATCTTACTGATTATGTTATTGGTACATAAACTGAGAAAGAAGATCAATTGCACAATCTTGTTGTCTTCAGTATAAGTGAAGATCCTAGCACTTCTAAAGAAGCTCTCAAATCAGAAATTTTGAGAAAAGCTATGGACCTTGAGATATAGACCGAATAAAGAAATGGCACTTGGGAGCTCACTACCGTTGCACGCTTGAAGACCATTGGAGTTAAATGGATCTATAATACAAAATATAATTAAAGAGGAGAAGTTGATAAGCACAAGGTCATATTAGTGGCAAAAGGGGTACTCGCAAAAATATGGTATTGACTACAATGAAGTGCTTGCACCTCTTGCTAGATAGGATACATAAGAACTATTCTGTCAAGATTTGGAATGGAAGGGTGCAACAAAGTATGCAGTCCAATTGTTTCGGGATGCAAACTAATGAAAGATGAAAATGGAAAGACTTCAGATGCTACTTCTTACAAACAAATGTTATGGTGCTTAATGTATTTATGAGCTACAAAACCTGATCTTGCATTCTCAGTATGCTTGATGGCTAGGTACATGGAATGACCCACTGATATCAACGTTGCAGCAATTAAAAGGATCTTGAGATACTTGAAAGGTCCCTTGAGCCTTGGCATTTTGTATAACAGTGAAGAGGCCTCAAATGCAAGGTTGGACAAACTCCGATTATGCTGGTGATAATGATGATAGAAAGAGCACATCAAATTATGTCTTCAAGCTTGGCTCTGGTGCAATCTCATGGTCATTTAAGAAGCAACCCATAGTCACTTTACCCACCACATAGGTAGAATTTGTAGTTGCAACATCTTCAGCCTGTTAAGGAATTTGGTTGAGAAATATTCTAAGTCATTTGAAGGTAAATTAGAAGAATGGTTCAGTTCTTCTTTGTGACAATAATTCCTCCATCAAGCTATCAAAGAATCCTATTATGCATGGAAAATGCAAACATATTGATTTTAGATTTCTCTCTTAGATATCTCACTATGGATAAAATAATTGAGCTTAAGCGTTGTAGCACTATAAATCAACTAGGTTATATACTTACTTAGCCATTGAAGCTTGACTGCTTTTGCAGATTAAGGGAGGCTTAGGGATGAATGGTTTGCCTATTTTAAATTAATCTTTTGTTATAGAGTTCAATGTAAGGGAAGGTTTGTAAGTAATTTTGCTTTTGAATTATTTTGGGCCATATTAGTCTTTTGGACCTTGTCCCTTGTATTGGTCATTTGCCTTTATAACTTAAAAGGGCCTGGTGTCTTTGATGAGTAAGAGAATACCATTTTGTATCAACATAAGATACTCTAAATTGATATAAAAGATATTATAAGATAGGTGTTTAATTTTAAGTAGACGATTATGTGTTTCACTTCGTATGAACAAAAACTCTAAACCTATATTTTGCAAGTGGAAGATTATTCGTGAAAGAATTAGTTTGCTTTTAAGCCACATGCGACAATTTTGTTCTTATCAATTTTATTTTTTTCTTTGAATTTGAATTTCTAATTTAGTTTTCAAAGATTTCATTTGATGTTATTTTTCTGTAAGTTCTCTCTTAATAATTTTCTTACTATATATTGGCTAAGCAGGAAGATGAATGTGGTAGTTTAGCGGGGTTCGCTCATTCAGATTCAAACCATCCTGTGTCGCAGTATTCATTTAGTAACTTTTCATTTAAGGTAATATTTATCATTCTTGATGTCATCTTGTCTAAATATAAGTTAGATATATTAGGTCAACATTATATTATTTTGAGATACCAAAATTTGTTGTTATTTATTATTGTAGGAAATGTCTCTTTTATCCTTTTCATTACAATTTTTTTGTTGGTTACTTGCCGTTGTCCTTAATTTGTTTGTACTTTTTCATTTGAATTGTTATTTTTTTATTACAGAATTTGTCTCAACTAGTCACTATCAATTATGATGTGGTGTACAAGAACAAAGAATCGCCCGATGACTCCAATCCATCTGGTTCCTGATATATTTAAAGAAGTTTGTAAATTTCTTCAAACAAGAATTTTCAAATAGGTGGATTTTCGATAGAAAACATTGTGGACATATTTTGTACTAACGCTACATTCATATGATTACTAATGTTAATATCATTTTAGTATTAATGTAACTTGCCTCGATTAAAAAATGTATGTTGCTTTTTTGTTTTGAATAGAAATCTTTATATGTTTATCAGAAAATAGAGGTTTACCCAAATTCTACTGATTGCAATGGGACTACTATTTTTTTTTTTTTTTTGTCATTTTTCGCGCGTTGTGCCGGTAGACCTATAATATATTATTGTTATTGTATATAATATTTTAAACTTCAAAATTTTGTTAATATACATTTATTATAATGACTATAAAATCTACAAAAAATATATATTAAATGATGATATAAATCAATGTCACACATTTATATACAAATGATTATGAATATAATAATAAAAATAATTAGTTAATTGATTTAATTGTTAATTAAAATTTGTATTAAAACAGTAAGTGACTTAATAAATATAAATAAATGATAGGAGTCACATAATAAATAAAAAGTTGAAAATTTTAGTAGTTATATTCATATATTTTTCAATCAATGACATTTTTAAATTATAAACTTTTGAAATTGTAATTTAAAAATATTTTTGATATTATATTTATATATATTGTATTTACTCTAATTTTGTAATCTTTCACTATTCTCTAAACTATTAGTTTTTTATATTTTTCATAAATTTTAAATTATTCATTAATTTTATTTATTGAATTTATTTCATTATTATTACTATCAAATATTTTAAAAATATATTTTTTATTATTATTAATTTTGAAGTAATGAGGGTTCAGTTCTAGAGTTTTATAATAATGTAATGATATTAACTTAAAAATGCTAATATTTAAGTTTATAAAATAAATAAATTAATAATTGAAAAAATGAGACCTAAAACACGTAATATTTTTTATTTTTTTTGTTAAACTATAAGGTTCATATATTGTAAGACCTTTTTTTAAATGAAATATTATATAATAATTTTAAAATTATAGAATAATAGTGCTCCATAATTATTTTTTTGCATCTTTAAACAATTTTAAAGGCCAGTAATCAAATTAAAAATTCTAATATTTAAATTTATAAATCAATAGTGTTGTAGCATTATATTATGAAAAAAAAGTGATACATAATCTATAAATCAGAAAAAAAGACAACTAATCATTAAGAAATGTGAATTAAGTAAAATATTCTATTTATTATTATCATTATATTTGAAGCATTGATGGCTCAATTAAACCGTTTTTAATGATGGTTCAATGGAGAGTTTTCAATTTAATATTATTTTTATTAAAATGATTTTTAATCCATAAAATTAAAATATTAATTATTAATAAAAAAAGAAAAGTTAGAAGGATTAAAAATAATAATAATAATAATAACCTAATTGGTACGGTAATATATGTATTATAGTTCTATAAATATGGCTATCTAAATGATTGTAAAAGTCGTATATTTTAATATTTATTCTAAGATTGTTATTCGTAGAAGTTGATAAATTTTTTAAATTGAAAGACCGACACACTGTAGCTACAAATATTATCAAAATATCCTTAAAAAATTGTCCTTGTAAAAATATTATTATTTTAGTTATTTTTCATGTTTGATTAAAAATTATTTATTTATTATAATAAAATTGGGATAATAGATTGGATAAATGTAATGATTTGATGTGGAAAAAAAATAGAGTCATAAAAATTCAAATTTTTAAAAGATTTCTAATATGACGTCACATTCGATTTAGGGTTAGAGTTGTGTTCAAAATTATCATCATGACAACCTTGAATTTATATTAAGTAGATTAGAGCATTCAAGGTAGAACATTTTTATTCTAGATATATTTATAATTAAATAATTAGGTATCATAAACATGAATCTAATAACGGAACGGGATACTAGTATTTTATTATTTTAAATGTTGAATGAACAAGATATTAATATTTTATTATTTTAAAAGTTGAATTAGATTTTTACCGTAATAGTATTTTATCTTTTTAGAAGTACTAAAGGCTAAAAGTTTTTTAAAGATTTTAATAAATTAAATGTATATGAAAGGAGGTTATCTCAAAAACACTTCTTAAACTTTGGTAACTTCAAACAGATATTTTGACAGCCTAAATATACAAATACATTATCAAACTAAAAAACTAATATGAAAAAAGAAATCGGCTTTGTGAATACAAATATACACAGCGAGATATAATGTGTGTTTCAATAATAAAAAGTTTAAAAATTGAAAAAAAGGCATTATAATCGTATAATAATGGGGTGGGTGTTGATTTCTATATTTATAATTGCCTTAAAAAAACTTCATTTTTGTATCTCTAATCTCTTCTGGTACATGTAATAAAGAAAATAATCGACAGAGATACCAAATAGACAACGCAGAAATGTTATGTTAGAAAATGAAATAAGGAAAGGAAGAAATAACCCTATTGCCTCCTTCTAATTGCTTCCTTCCCCTACCGTGTTTTATTGTCTTTTTCTTGCATATGTTTTCATTGCTTTTGCATATCGACTCAATGGTAAAGGTAGTTGAAACTGCATAGGAGGAGATGTTGCATGTGTGTACCTTTGTGTAAGAAGATATGGGAAAAAAAGCAGGTTAATAAGAGAAACGAGAGATTCGTATGATACTCAAAAGGAAGTTACTCATTTTACCTTTGTACACTCTCTCAAGTTCTGTGTGGAAATTTTAGACTATATATATATATATTTTTTTTCTATAAATAAATTAAAATTCAATTTTAATCTCTAAAAAAATTTGAGAATTTCTTTACCCACCTCATAATCTTTTTGGTCACCTCTGGTGAATTTACCAAAATACCCCCTGTTTCGAAAATACATCTCCGAAAAAGTGCTTTTATTGGAAAAAAAGGTGTTTTCGGAAATGTATTTCCGAAAACGTGTTTTTTTTTATGAAAAACACTGATTTCGAAAATGTATTTCCGAAATAAAGTTGTTTTCCAGAAAATTGATGAATTCGGAAGTGCATCTCCGAATTCACCCCCCTTTGAAGAATTCGGAAATGTACTTCCGAAATAAGCTCTGAACAAAATAAAAATAACAAACAACAACGATTTGCTTTATTATCGGATGAAGATTACATCGATCACATTACATAAGATTAAAGTTACATATTGTTAAACACGGGTAGGTGAGGATGAGTCAACATTTTGATAACGTCGTCCCCCAATCTTTGAAGCTTCGCGTCTAACTCGATCGGACCCTTCGAAGAAAATCGGTCGAAAGTTGTCCACAAAACTGCTAAATCTTCGTCGTTCTTGATCTCAAAAGGTGTGAACTCAACGTCTCTGTCGTCGTTAAGCGATGGCGAACGGTACTCGAGCTTGACAACCTTTCGATTTTCCGGATATTGCAATAGCGTGTTGAGCGACGTTATCAACTCCGCAAACGGCGTGTCGCGCGAGAAGCGAAATTGGAACGGCATCGGGTAGCCAGTGGTGAAGTAGACGAATGCTAGGTGGGGGTAGGTTTGTGTCATTTGTGTTTTCTGGTGTGAAGAGAATGAAGAAGAGTGTGTTGTATTTATAGACTTATTGGAGCAATGATGGCCCAACAAACCTTATCCTACATTCAGTGGTCTTTTCGGAAATGAACTTCCGAAAATTGGCTGAAAACAAGTATATTTCGGAAATACATTTCCGAATTATGCAGAAACAGAGGTGAAATTTACATTTTGTTGATTGCTTAGTGTTTTGTGTAAAAAATAACAAAAGCATTCAAAATAGACATAAATTGGACAATGATGACATAAAACATACTTATATTATATATGTATTGAATCGGTCTGATTTTACATGGTAAACGACAATACATACAAAAACGGTCCTTACAAACAAAAAACGGTCCGGTACAAACTAAAATTCACCGAACCAATCGGTGGCTCCTAAATCTAAAATAGGTATGTTCTTCGACCGCTCTGTATTTTGCTCGCGCTCTTGGCTCATCATTTCTTCAAACTCCGCCATTCTTGAAATGAAAGGATCCGGCCAAGTCTCCGCCTCATTTGAATGATGTGTCGTCCATTGACAAGAAGTAGCCTGTATAGGACACCCCGGTTTCAAAAACACTTGCACGAAGTGTCGCGATCTTAGATACCCGATGCATATGATGCAGCTCGACGCGTCCAATTGCGGTCGACTATGAAGTGGGAAGAATGTCTCACATAGTCCAAATCCCGTCAAATTGACACACACCCGATCATATGCACTTGCTATTAGATGGCCCATATCGGGGAATGACATCCACTTCGAAACCGGAGCGATACCGGTAAGTGATGGAACAAGTGAATCATGAAGTTTCGCAAACTTTTCTTGATTTTCATATAGTCAGGCGTAGATGTCCCGATGCGAAGTCAACTCCGAAAGAAGTTCCCGTCGAACTAAAATGTGATTTTCTTCCCCTTTACCGAGCAAACCCGCAACGGCCCGATATCCACAATTGTCGTCGCCTCCAACATCAATTATGTTATCGATATATTTGTGCATAAAACGTGGCATCTCATCAATGTATATAACGGGTGATTTTTGGATCGGTGGTGTGCGAGGTGGCTTCGAAATACGGGCTCCTTTGTTAGCACTACCTTTGGATTTTGGGTTCGGTGAATCCGGGAACAATGCATCAACATGTTCAAAGTAGGAAGGAGATCTTTTTGTTGATGTGTCTTCTTGTGTATTTTTGGACTTTTTCGGTGCACCTTTAGTTTTAACCGGTTGGGATGGCGGTTTCAAATCGGTGGTCTCCGGAAATGCAAACTTTTTATGTGCATCTTCATTGTGTCATCCGCATTAGCAAACTTCTCCATTATCACTTCCAACTCGTCAGAGATGGTGATTTTGGAGTCATTTACTTTCGGCGGGTCAAAATCATCAAAACGAAGCTTCTTCCAATGGTCAATTACCTCATCCATGCGTATCGGTGAATTTAACTTCATTTTTTTTGAAAGTATACAAGCACATGGAAGGCCGTATGTCTTTCTAATGGTGCACCCACATAAAGAACTATCCGGACCCGTGGTCTCCGCCCGCTTCGCCTCATGAAACATAAAATTCAAACCCGAACGGGATATGTTGTAAATCAATTGGGAGAATATAATTTGGACCTTAAAACGATGTTCCATAACCGTCTTGCTCCGACCGAACGATGTTTGAATTTCATTGTTGATTTTGGAGCATTTGGTTCACGGTGTCCCATCCCCGACACAAATCTCCCTTGCTATCACCCAACCACCTTTTCAAGACCGCATGTGCGGATTCAACTCGGTTAGTCGTGGTGCAACCAAGATGTCTAACTCGATTCGTCCAAGCGCACACAACTTTTTCCTTGACTTTGTCAAGAATGGTGGATTCGACGTAATGACAAAAAGTCTTAATGGAACCGCACAAAGACCTAAAGTGTACCAATTTCTCGGTATACACCTCTTCGGAGTGTGCATCTAAAATCTCCCTCCATGCCGCCATTATCCTCTCCACAACAACACCGGCTTTGATAACTTTACCGTTTTCATCCGGCCTATCTTTTGTCCCAACCGCGGGTTTCAACTTACTTCTCACGTTGCAAGTTATGTGATACCGGCAAAGTAACGCGGTCGATGTCAGGAAGACGGTATCGACCGCATTCATCAAAGCATTGTTCTGGTCGGTAACAATGACGTTTGGCATAACCTTTTGATCAACTAACAAAGACTTGCATATTCTCAATGCCCATGTAAAGATTTCTCCTTTTTCACACTCCAAAAAAGCAAACCCGACCGAATAAGTCTTGTCCGTCGAGGTCACACCGACTATCTCTAGAAGAGGAAGCTTATATTTGTTTGTCTTGTAAGTCGAATCCATGACAAGAACGGTTGGAAATGTGTTGAACAATTTGATACTTTCGGGATGAGTCCAAAAAATATCACGCACCGTAACTTTGTCCTCGGACGTTCGGAAGCTTGACACGTATTGGTTATCGCCTAATAGTTTCAAAAGTTGTTGCATTTCCGACCGAGGGCCCATTTTCAAAACTTTAAGATTGTGTCGTTCATTGTAAACTTGCTTGATATTTGAAACGTTATCCAGTTTTTTCCGTTTCAAATCGGCAAGTATGTTGCGAGGCGCCACTTTAACTATCGATAAATCCGAAATCACAATCTTCTCTTCGCGGGACAAACGACACGCCATTGGATGCCCGTGTAACTTGGCATCCAAGGCATGATTATGAATTCCACAAATGACGCTTAAACGCCACAAATCATCAACCCTCCGAGTCGCGCACAACTTAAACGGACACCCGCACTTTCTCGAACCCGTGTCTTCGTGTTTTAACACCCGGTTTAATTGTACATAACTCCCACCTCGTTCGCAATTCAAAACAACGAAAGCTTTCCGCCTACTATTTCCATTGTCGGACCTTTAAAATAACAATTCCAAATCCAAGTTTACTAGCTTCGTTACGAACCCAATCAATTAATTGTTTGCGACTAGCGAAGCTCCGATCATTTGTAAATTGTTGCCGAAAAATCAACCGCATCGATCATCGATTTAACGTCGATACCCGGATCGCTACTAACGTTGACAACTTCCTCTTTAGCTACTACGTCGTCGTGCACAATGTTGTCCGGATGCACCATACCTAACATATGCAAAAATTAGCAAAATTGGCCAAAACAATTTTTTTTTACTGTCAGGGCTTATTTCGGAGGTACATTTCTGAAATTTGTTAGGTAACATATTTCGGAAATGAACTTCCGAAACATCGCAGGTTTCAGCAAAAAAATTTATCAATCAATGTAGTGAAATAGGGGATAAAATGAGAGATGTTTACCTCAAATTGTAGCTTTCTATGCTCCCTTTAACGTGATCAACGGTTTGAAACTTGATTTTGAGACGAAAAATGGATGGAGATTAATTGAGTTTTTGAGAGGGTTTGGAGAAGTTTTGGAGAAAAATGATGAAATAGTGAAGGAGGGAAAATTGTATATGCAGATATGTTTTCGGAAATGAACTTCCGAAATATTCTCTTTTTTTGAATTTTCATGCATTTCGGAAATGCATCTCCGAAAACACCAAAAAAGTGGTTAATTCGGAAATGCATTTCCGAAACCTAAAAAATTCTGGAAAAAAAATTACTTCGGAGATGCATCTCAGAAGCAGGGGCAAAAGGGGGATTTCGCTGGGGGTGACCCCCCATAGGGAGGTGGGTAGAGAAATTCTCAAAAAATTTATGCATACAGTTTTAATGCTGTTATTTTTTAAATTTTTAAAAACTGTTTAATTACTTTTTAATTTTTAAATTTTTTAATAATTTTTTTATACATGTTTAGAATATTGTAATGATAAGAATTAAATATAAATTTTCAAATTTTTAAAAGATAATGATAAAAGTAATGAAAATCTCAACTTAGAAATCAAATTTTGAGTTCCTTTTTTTTCAAGAAATTTTTTAAAACGTTCTAAACATGTATGCAAAATAATCATTCAAAAATACACGTTACGTGCATAATAATTTTGTAGGGACCAAAACATGTCATTTGCTTTTATATGGACCAAAAACAAAATTTATTATTTTATAGGGACCAAAAATATATTTAACCCAAAATTTTAAAATATCCCCTATTTTTGGAGAAGTATCTCCAAACGCACCAATTTTCCATTTTAACACTGGTTAATTCGAAGATGTATCTTCGAAGGACTTTGTAGTGTGTGACCGGAGATACATCTTCGAATAAACATTTTTTTAATTCAAAAAGCTATTTTAGAGATGCATCTCCGAACTAGGTGAGCATATTTAAAGCTCGCGTCAGACTCTCCCTATTTTCCTTTATTTTTCAAAAACTCAAAACTATCTCTTCTCTTTACCTCTCTCTACCCATTTCCAGTTCCCACTCAAGGTTAAGTTTTGAAGCAACATTTACTTGTATCTTGCCATTCCAAACTCTATCTAACTAATGCATTCAACATCAGATCACTTTACACCCTCATCATTTGAGTACGTTTCTCATTTTGTTTTTTTTAATTATTTTTTATTAATGTATTAGCTCAAGTAGGTTAGTTTTAATGCATTAGATAGCATCAACATTTGAAATAGACTATGTGTAGATTTTGTTTATATGATGGATGAGTTTGGATTATACTTGGATGGCTAGAGCAGTTGCAAAAAAAAATCGGCCATTGAAGATGAACAAAGCTTTTTTTCGAAGATGTATCTCTGAAGTGTTCTGTTTTAGGTTTTCAGAGTTACATCTCCGAACTCTTTCCTTCCTCGTATACTAATCTCGCTTGTTTATTTTTTTCAAGGGGTATGGCTAAAAACAACGAAAGGTTAAGACTCAGGTGACCCACCTTAATTGTGTTTGCTCGTCGCGAGAGGGCTTGTCAGTGTGAACAGGCTAGAGTCGTCCCCCTTCTGCCTCATGATAGGGAGGCATAGACCTCTATAAGTTAACTATCACGGGGTCGGGATCCCAGAGTCGTGTGCACCTGTTACCCTAAGATTTTTATGGACAAAAAATAAAAAGGATACTCAGCTGGTGACTTTAGAAGTTAAGGGAGGAGGCTTGTGAATGGAGGCATTTTCAAGAAATTAAGGCTCACATAGAAAATATACGGAAGAGATGTCGAAAACACATGCAGGTCGAATCGACTAAAGTGGAGATTATATAAAATAGTCGAAAGAGTCCCTGTCGACCACAAAGGCTTCTATTTTACTGTTTGCATCCCTAACAAGCGCCAGCGTCGAAACCAAGAGCGGTTGAGCCTTGAAGAAACTGGCGGGAAGTTTCAAAATTCAAAAGCTAAGGGTGGTTATTTCAAGTAATCGTGCCTTGCAGGCACCAAAGACATGGAAAAATCTCATGGAGCAGCAGTTGCCATTTTGCTTCATTATCAGCCGTAGATTAATTTAGGCAGTTATCTTATGTACTACTGTAAATAAGTCATTTTTATGTAAAATTGAGTGTGTTCGCTGGTATACTCAAATTACTCGCTGATACTCTGCCCAATTTCTGACTGTAAGAAAGAAAGATTTGATGAGTGCTTGATGTACGTGAATCACCACCATTATTTCAATGCATAATTTTTATTTTTCAGTCATTTATCTTGATATTTTCACTTATGTTTTACCTGTTGATCACCATTCATTCTACACTTTCACGTTCATAAAAGAGTCATTCACACTTTATTTCGTTTAGAAAAAAGTTTGGATCCAACGCTTCCTGTCGGTCACGAGTCACCACAGTAAGTCAAGATCTCAACGTCTAGATTCGTTTGTATTATTAAACATAGGTTTGTTTCCGTCGGTCACAAGTCACCTGGAAGTCGAACCTAACATTGTGTGGAAAACCGTTGCATTGGTCTCAGCCTTAGAAAACTGTTTCTCAGGTCGTTCCCTCGACAAAGCTAGTGCAACCCCAAAATCTTAGCACTTGTCCTAAGATCAACTGGTCGATCTTGCGAGTAACTGTTGGAGCGGTAAAGCGGCAAGCAACAAAATTTTTTGGAAGTATTTATCAGGGAAATTATCGTGTCCACAGAGATTAGTGATATTGAACTACCATTCAACAGTTTCCGCAATTATGAGTTTGGATTAAATTGGTGAAGCAGAAAACCATAAAAGTAAATGTATCAACATAAAAGAATTCATTCCTCAATAGAATAGAATTATCAAGTAGAAATATAATCAACTTCTCGCAGACTTAAACTTATTGACCGAATATACTCAACTTATAACCTATCAATATTACCACATGTCAACAACACAACCCACAACATTATCTAAGTGACGATATCTCAGACACCTAAACAACACATGAGAAATCTGAGCTTCCCGTAAATGTCGATCTCTCAGACAAACACGACCACTCAGACGCATTAAGCACTGACACTAAGTGATTATCAACCTAATCCATCTCTGCAATTAAGTTAATAGAAAATCATCCTAGATAAGCATTAGAGCCCTACATCTCTATAGTAACTCAAACACATAGCAACAAAGCAAAAATCTAAGACAATAATCCATAAAAATATGAAAGCAAGCTTTGTATAACATAATAGTCAACAAATATACATGAGTTCAAAGGAAATACATACAAACCACCCAACAATGGAAATTACAAAGAGAAGAGAGAAAGAGAAAGCAAACATTTCTTGGTTTGTCAACACCAATTGATGAGGAATACACTCCCAATCCACAAATTGCAAGATCCATCGTTATTTTCTAACACTAAGCTACAAAGAAATGAGGTTGATGTAGTTGAGAGAACAAAAACCCTCTCCCAAAACCATAACCTAAAAAATGAAATGAAAACGAAATATAAACAAAATTCTTCTATGCGACTTTCGCCCGGCGAAACCTTTTATTCAGTCCACACAGCCTGCGCCACGTCAACAAGTGTGCAAAAATATCTACTTTCGCCCGACGAAGGGATTGCTTCGCCCGGCGACTCCTTCTTCTTCCGCGCGGAGACCAAGAGGCGGCCCAAGGCAGAAGCAAGACATAATTTTCCAACGCTCGCTCGGCGAGCCAACTGCTCCGTCGGGCGACTCACACCAGTCTGCACTTTATTTTTCATTTGCTTCTTCCTTTATTGATCCACAAATGCATCTTTGAAGCCTTATTACTCAATGCTCCATACATGCTCAAATACCTACAAAATGAATGAAAAACTATTAGTCGGTACATAAATTAATCAAAAACTCGATTAAATACAAAGTATATGTATTGTATGTAATATACACTAAAACTCGTCTAAATTGAGGAAAAAGAGAAGATAAGTGCCGCAAAACTATACACAAAATAACTACAATTTGACACTTATCAGTAACCCTTCGTTTTAGGACTTTGGGAGGACCAGCAATTGTTTACCAATTTCCACAGTAAACAGCACCATGATGAGGATGCCTCAATCGCACCGCAGGTTCCAGTTGCTAAGGTACTCCAATCTGAGTGAAGGTTATAAATGACGACAAAATAAATGACAGGCTCATGCACCCTGCTTACGGTAATTTCCAAATCCCACTATTAAGTTACAAATAACTTTTTTTCACGCTTGTTACTAATTTTATTTCTTATTGGTTTCCAGGGATGGATCTTTGCCCATTATCACCGTATTCATGGGTTTATACGTGACCCGTTATATACTGATGATTATCCATTTGCTTGTCGATTTATCTCTAGCAAAGGAAATAATGCTATCTTGTCATTTCGTGTGTATATTGACCAAATTCAGACTGATGACGTAGTCTAGATGCCATACAATACTCATCAGGAAAGAATTACATTCGACCACATTTCCTTATACTCTAGATGGTTGGCATGTGGGACTAATATCATGTGCAGGTATCTGCCCAAATGGTGCATGCGGAAGTTTAGGTACGTGTAGATCATTCTGAGGTCCCCCGTCTAGGTTGTTCCTATCAATATTGTCCGCAAAGATCTGGATGACATCCTGGCGAATTTTAAGATCTGTCTGGTACTGGTGGAGTATCAGAGTCGTGAAGCCACATCTTAGTGGAGTTATGATGAGGGTTACATGACTTGGTTCTATAACGTGTCACACCCTTACTTGACAAAAGACGCTTCTGGACGTCCACCTAGGTCTGCTCATGAGGAGATCCTGGAGAATGAGCAGGCCATGGGTGATCATGTCATTGATGTCTTGCCGATTTGTCAGAATATTATGCAGATGACATGTAAGGGCATTGAGTATGGACTGTTTGAGATAGGTGGCAATGAAGCGGTTTCCTTAGCACGTTCCATTCTTACCGAGGCACGGAATGCCTAAGGTTACCGTAGACAGTGGAAGAGTTGGGGTGTTAGGATTAGGCATACTCAGTAGACTATGCTTTTGATTATATTTTGTTTATTTTTCATCGACGAGAACAATTGTTGTACTATTATATTCGATTTCAATAATATTCGGGTTTAATAACGCATTACCCAGTTTTATAATATTCCTTTTTATTAATACTTGAAATAAATAACAACAATTTTAATCGAATTAGAATTAGTTTGGATTGAAAATAAAATAAACTTAGTAAACTAGTTCTGGAAAAAACACATAGGCAATAATTCGGAGATGCATCTTTGAATTAACTCCACACATAGTTTGGAGATGTATCTGCGAATTTACCTTAGGATGAATTTGGAGATGCATTTCTGAACCAAATTTAAACAAAAAATAATTGGTGTATTCGGAAATGTATCTCTGAATTTACCTAAGAACATTTTTAGATTTTTAGATATGTCTCTCATTGTATAAGGGTGCAATGAAAAATTGCCTACTCAAAATTTGCCTACTCAAAATATCAAACTCATTTGTTGTTTTTTTTTTTGGATAAGCAAATAATATTAATATAGAGTACAGGGGGTACTCAAACTCATTTGTTGTGTTTGAGGGAAATGGATTTGGTGCGATAGAGAACAGTATTGTTTTAATCTTAACCATTAAATCAACTTATAAGATAACATAGTCGTTTGACAAAGTTATAAGTGCTATAAGAAATATTATAAAATATAAAATTGATAATATGTTTAATTTATTAAATAAATATAATATAACATTTATTTGAGGCATAAAAGTCAATAAACTTAATTTTAATTTCATATTTTTTCTCAATCACAATTATTCTTTAAGTTCCACTAAATAATTATATATATATATATATATATATATATATATATATATATATATATATATATATATATATATATATATATATATATATGAAGCATATCAAGTGAGAGCATTTTTAAGTGAGAGATGAGAGAAAGAAATATCAACTATTGGATTCATCAAGAGAAAGAATGTTACTACGTTAATGAGGTTATTAATTTCTCTCACTTGATGAATCCAATGGTTGATATTTCTTCCTCTCATCTCTCACTTAAAAATGCTCTCACTTGATATGCTCCCTATATATATATATATATATATATATATATATATATATATATATATATATATATATATATATATATATATATATATATATATATATATATAATATAGAGAGAGAGGGAGTGTTTTTCATTCAGGAACCAAAAATGAATGTAGTTGATTAATTAATGATTTTTAAACGGTGGTGTAGATCTCCGTCACAGCTGCGCGGGATGGACTTACATGATTAGCACTTCATCGCTCAAATAAGTTCAAGATCCAAGATGAGTGTGTTAAAAAGTGAATATGAGATCATGTATTTTGGATCAAGTGGAGTGGACTTAAAGTGAATTAAACCTTGCTCATTTGGCCTCCGAGCGACCTAGAAAATTGTCCCTAAAGCTTTTTCGGACACTAAAGGAATCAGGGAAATTTGTAAGTTTTGAGAGTGCGTAATCTAGGGGGTGAATTATACTTGCTGGATTTTTCTTGTTTTTATGCAAGTTCCTTTTCTTTTTTACTTTTCCAGAAATAAGTTAAGTGTCGCAACTTGAGTAGAATAAAGTTATGTAGAAAATTAAAGTGCGGCAAAGTAAATGACATAAAGATATATACTAGCTCCCCTTTTCAACCAAGGATACATCTAGTCCCCTCACACCCTATGAGAGATTTTCACTATTGTTAGATCTTTGTACAAACCTCATGCCAAAACTTCTCCTACAATCTTCTAACAACAACAAAGAAGCATACCACTTCTTTGATTTCCAAGAACATCAACAACTTTGAATCAAACCAATTCAAATGACCTTTTTACAACAATCACCAATAATTTGATGATCACCAAAATATAGATTTAACACTTGAGTTTGTATCTCTTTTGACTTGCTTGAATTACAAGATATATGAAAGTTTTGGCTCTTCTCTTTCTCTTTGATCACAATACAAACATATACACTTAAGTGCTCATAAATGATATGAATGAAACTTGTTTAAATGATACACTTAGAAAATTATTTGAGTTGATGTGAAAAATTAATAATGAAAGAGTTGAATTTTAAATCTAAAAATTTGGTTTCTATTTATATGACACAAGCACCCTTTGATTCATCATGGCAATTCGATAATAAATCGATTAATTAGGACATGAAAATTCTTAAAGTATTTTCTAAGTAAAAATTGACATTCTCAAGAATCAAACCCATAACCATTGAGTATTTTAACACATCTACTCAACCACTAGGATAAATCTTTGCTTGTGTTGAGTTTGAAAGATGCAAATAATTTATGTAATGGTTTGAAATGAATGAATGATTTTTGAGAACTTAAGATGTGTATATGAATTGAATTGCATATACCTTTGTTTATGATCCATTATCATAGATATCCAAATCTTTATATAAACTTGAAACTTGAATCATTCTTTTTCTTCTTTGATTTTTCTTCTTACGAAATCTTTTTGTCTTCATCAAAACCAAGCTATGATTGATGATGAACATCTTCTTCACAAAAGCCTTAAGTGATGTTGGTCAACCTTTAAAATGTTGTCTCATGTGAGCTTAGAACTGAAACTCCTGTAATTAGTTTGAAAAAGTAGTGGGAAACAGGCGCAATAAAGATAGTCTCATCATTTAAACATTTCAAATCCTTCTTGTGACATGTGCGACGACGTTACTAGTTAGGGCATGGAGAGGCTTATAGGTGCACTTAAGTGCGCTCAAGTTTGCTTATTTTCCCAAGGAAAAATATAGTCGTTAATCTCCTAACCTCTTCCCTTATCTGATATGGATCATTTCTATGCCTCCGCCGATAAGTAAGAGGAGTTGAGATTTTTATAAACCTTATGCATGTGTCATCACACTAATTGAGACTCCCTTGGATACAATCATAATATTTTTCTTCTCTAACAATTTCCATAAAATTTCTCTAAGCACACTATCATACGTCTTTTCAAAATAAATGGAAATCGAGTGTAAGTCTTGTTGATCCATTTGATACATATTCACTACATGTCATAGTAGATAGTCGCTTTTATGCCTGATCTCTCAGACATAAAACCAACTTGATTATCAGTAACTTAAGTCCATTTTCTTAGTCTTTGTTCAATTACTTTCTTTCCATTACTTCATGGTATGACTCATAATTTTAATCTCTATAATTTACACAATTTTATGTCTCATTTGTTCTTATAAATCGGAATTCAAGTGTTTCTTCTCTATTCATATGACATTTGCTTTGATCACATTAATTCACTAAATAATTTAATAAGTCACTCAATACCTCTATCTCCAAGACTTTTCCGCACTTCAATATATATGTTATTTGGTCCAACCATGTTGTTATTCCTCATCATTTTCAATGTTTCTTTTACCTCTTGTTTTTGTATCTGTCAATAGTAGTTATAGTTTCGACCATCTTGTCTAAGATCTAACTTATTAGAGTCCCATAAAATTTCATATCATTCATGAAATAAAATTATAGAAATCCATATCTTTTTTTCTAAACCAAAATTTTACCTTTATTTTTGATACACTTCGTTTAATCCAAGTCCCTTATCTATCTTTTTCTATTAATAAATCTATACATAAACTTTTCTTACCTCTCAGCTAAAAGTTTCGCACATAAACCTCCTGATCTCTTTCACATCATCTCAGAAGTGCTGTAAATATTATGCAGATTGCATGAAAGAGGCCAGTGAGCTTCCCATCCATTTTCAAAGTAAGAAAAATGTGATAATTCCAGGACGATCCATTTTCAAAGTAAGAAAAATGTGATAATCCCAGGACGACAAGACTACTGTCAGATGATTGAATCCTACTCTACTGCACTCTTCGTCATTGGCATCAAAGAATCAACCGAATTTATCTAATTAGGAAAATTATGTGTGCCAAAAGTTGTTAACAAAGGATAATAACTGCAAATCTGTGTACTCATGCACAAATCTTAAAATGATTCAACAAGATCTTTGGGATCAGAAGATGAACTCAATGAGTTTAACCAAGCAAATTATCAATTGGGGAAAAGAATTTATCCTAAAGATTCAATTTATAACCTCCGAAGGAACTGAAGGAAAATTTTCACAAATTGCCAATTCAATAACAGTTTTACATTACTTGCTTTGAAATGCGAGAATCTTTTAAGTATCCTTGTTGTCTTTTCCCCTACATTCGGTTCCTCCCCCGCAACTCAAAAAAGTATGTGGAGCCGACCAATCCTTCAGTTGGAAACTAAGTTTGTGCAGAATACCAAACAGCAGAAGCAGATCAGTTCAGGATTTCTTAGGCCTCTTAGAAGTTCCTTCTCTTTTATCAATCTCTGCAGACTTCTTCTTGTCCTTCCTTTCTCTCTTCTTCAGAGCAGTCATATGGGCCTTTAATATAGTTGCATAAGAAGCTTGAAAGCGTTGATGATCCTTTGGTCCAACCTTTCAAATGAGAATACGGTAAAAATAAACATTAGAAATAGAAAAAACACTTATGTTATAAACACTTAATTAAGGACCTTACCTGTTTAAAAGTACTTTAAATGAATATAGTAAAAAATAAATGAAGAGTGAAGGTGGATGCATTAACCAAATAAATTGGAAGCCATTTCAGAGTCAAAGATTAACAGAAAGACTTTATTCTATAATTCACATTTTTTAATTTTTTTCTTCTCCAACTCTCTCCCTTCATTTTCATACATAAATGCCATTTCCATTAACACTACCATTCACATTTCCTAATAACCACAAACACTCCCATTTTGTCGCTCAGAAACCTACCTCTTCCACTCAAACAGCTATTTTCTACCTTTTGTTAATTAGCTAGACAAAAACACAAAGTCACACACACTGACCAACACAATTATAGAAGCCCAAAACCAAGTAAGGTGTCAAACTAGACAACAAACTTCAATCTATTGATCAAGCCTAATTTCATAAACTCAAATAACATTTACAAAAGCAGAGCCAATAATGGCTTTGCATAAACCATGTACACTATACATACATAACACCTATGATCATTATTCAACAAACAGAAAAATGAGAGAGTCAAGAGACAATCCTTTCAATTGCCCTTTTTAATTTCACGCCTTGATCTAAAATTAGTTTGAGATAATATTCTTGATAGTGTATGAAAAATAATACTCAGTCACTTATATTTTGAAAAGCAACTTTTTAATGCTCAATCACATGCTACATATGTTTATAAGCCTCACCAACATTGAAAATCAGACAAGGGGGGCAGGAAATTCATTCAAGTGAAGAATTACCAGTATAGCTCAAACCAAAAGATGTAGCAGTTAAAAAATTGGTAGATACTAGGAGGACAACACATTTCACAGCATGAACAAACTGCAATGTTTTCCACACAAGCAGGATGTATTATTATAATATATGAATTATTATAATCTTGTTATGAATTCTAACATATACAAATCAAGATTGGTTGGAGATGTTTGGCATATTTAAAGTACAATATTTATGTTATAACTTAAAAGCAGTTTTGTAAATCCCTATGAAAGTTGTTTTGGGGAATTGAAGTTCATAATAAAATGTGTCTTAGAACTAGTTTAATACTTCAATATCAAATATTGTTTAGTAAATCTACGTTAATCTATGTTAGACTTCAGAATTAGTATAAAGATAGGAAGAAGAGAAATACATACACATTGATTTCTTTAAATTTAAGCTCGTTTTGCCGTGAATAATGATCCAAAAAGAACTGAATTTTCAAGTTTGAGTAGTTAACTGACAAACATACAAGATCTTGAAACCACAACCAGTAACCTACTTATCGTGTTTTTGGAGTTTGGAAAGCACACTCAAGATATATTATATCAGACAAGACAAGGTAACATCTAACACTAGTATATTCCCTAATGAACAAATGACTCAACCCATGCAATCAATCTTTTTTTCTCTTTCATTTATTCCTCTGTAGTGAAAAATCAGTCTATTATCAAGGGCTTTTAACCATCACAAACAACAAAGAAAAAAAATCACATTTTAGAATGAGACAAATACAACATGAAACCTGAAATTTAGATAAATTCACATTCAGATGGTAATATATATCTTGAAACTGAAACAAGTGAGTTAAATTAAAACGAACAATGAACATTGATGAAACGCAAAAAATATGCATAAAACACACAATAGAAAAGCAAAAAAAAGACGGTCACACATTAGTATCTGCTTCCGCTAGTTTCAATCGAGAAACTCCTATTAGCTAAAGGCCAATCAAAATGTGCCTAAGAATTTAATAACGAGTTAAATACCGCGAAAGTTCATCTAACAGCAAAGTTTTTATGAAAAGCATAGCTGAAACTGTCAATAACAACAACAAAACAGGATACATACCGAAGTAGAAATCGTCTTTTTCCCATCAGTGGCACGTATAAGACATCTATACTCAATTGGTTCACCAGCAGTAGCCAATTTATTCTTCTGAACTTTAGATTTCAACGATGCTGCAAAATAAAAAAGAAAAAGACGCGACAACAGAAACAAGTCATTTTCAGAACCTACAAAACCCAAAACCCTAACTGAATCTAGCAAACACAACAAAATCAATACATACATCGTTTGAGAGTAACCCAAACAGAACCCTTATCAGTGCTCCGCTCGAACATGCTGGTGAGTTCATTGAGAAACGGATCTAATTGAAGCAAAACCTAATACGTAATCGCAATTAGAATTAGAATGATTCAAAACATTCACTAATACATTAACCGATTGAAATGAAAATACACTAATACTGATAAATTGTAGATCAAAAATAACACGATGATTTTTACGGTTGAATCGTTGTTCGAAATCCGAAGAATTAATCGGAATAACAATGTGGATCTCTTGATTTGAAGGTGGAGTGTTCATGATCTAAACCCTAAATTGAAAATACGAAGAGGAAAAAAGAGAATGCAGAAAAGTAAGGTTACCATGGTTGAGATGAGAGAGAGGTTTTTGGTGCTGAAAACGCAGTCGTATCGTATGAGAGAGAACTATAGCAGAAAATGAAATTAAGAGTGAGCACGGAAATTATATCAAAGTGTATTTACTTATTTTTACGAATTTAATTGAAATACCCCGGTCATAGTTAAGATAGTGCACCGAGAGAGAGTAAAATAGTTTTAAATTATCATTAAATGAAAATTTATTATTTATTTATATCACATAATTTATTTAAAAATAATAATATGATTTAACATGATTGTGATTGCTTCACATTGTAAAATAAAATAATAGATTTTCTATAAAATAAAGATGGACACTCTAGTATCTTTGAATTTAGTTGAGTACGGGTGCCTCAATCCAATCAAACAATATTATTCTTTGTCAATTGTCATGCTACCCTTTAAATTATTTTATTTTAAAAATAAATTAAATTTTTTAATTAATTTATACTATAAATTATACCTAAAAATTTAGATTAAAATATTATTTGTAAATGATTGTAATGGATTCCATATAAAATAGTTTATACATAACAATTAATCTTTGTTTTTATTTTTTTATTAATGGGATAAAGCTTGATTACATTACCAATATTAGTAGTGTTCATAAGGTTTCCCAATAAAATAATTATACGTGGAATTTTTTTAATTTCTCTTTATTTAATGTATATTTTGTTAATAAGCAATGAGGTGAATTTTGATATTTGATTAACTTTTATCTTTTAAAACGTTTATGTTAACATTGAATAATATATAAGTTCGGGGACGTTTTAAATAATTTGAAGATTAGGTTGTAATTTTTAAAAATGAATCTAGTAAGACCAAATTTAAAAATTCAAAAAATTCTTTTTTTAATTTAAATTATAAATAATGCTAAAAAAAGTAAGTAAAATCACAAAATATTATATCATCAAAATTTAACAAATGAGCTAGCCATATAAAAAAGCCTTGAAATATTTCACTAAAATACTTCAAAAAATTACATTATTAAAAAATATCATTTAAACGAGTTTTTTTACTCTCTTTTCTTACAAGTTTTTTGTATTTTTATTTTTTGTAAATTGAAATTTAAATTATAAAATATAGGGGGAATAATTTGAATCCGCAACCTATCTACTATAAATATAATAATCTTAATTATAATTTTATATCCCTAATAAGTGGAGAGAATAAGTCATTGGAAAACGAAAACAAATCTTTTGAGTTTCTCTTCTATCATTCAGATTTTCCCATTTATTTAAGCAAATGGAAGTCATGAATGCTCTCATTCTTCATCCTTTCATTCTATCTTCCACCAACTGCATCAACAGTTTCCTTCATTCCCTTTTCCTTCAGGTCCTGCAAAATAGGTCCCTTCCATTCCATCTCTCTCTCTCTCTCTCTCTCTCTCTCTCTCTCTCTCTCTCTCTCTCTCTCTCTCTCTCTCTCTCTCTCTCTCTCTCTCTCTCTCTCTCTCTCTCTCTTCGTATTGGCGTTTTGATTGTTTCTTTTAGGGTTTTTAGATGACTTCGTTTTGTTTAATGGGTTTGCTTAAAGTATTCAGAAATTGTTTTAAAAAAGGATCATCTTCCACAAAGAGTTTTATATCTCTGAGTTTTCACGTTTCTTGATGTTAGTCATTTGATGTTAAACCGTTTTTGTTAGTCATTTATTTCATGTATCTTTGTTACAGTGACAATGAGTCGGTCAGGTCTGAGTGTGCATGAAAGAGGTGGAACACGGTGGTGCTCTGGCGAGAGAAGTGGTTACGTATATCGAATAGAGGCGACGGCGGTTGAATGAGTCAATATTTTCAAATTCGTTCGGATCTCTTCAACTTCGAAACTTTATTCTTCTTCATCTCATACGAATCATACTATGCTTGAGAAGCAACTTTTATTTCGACGTGGTAAGTGCACAATTCATTACTCACTAATAGTTTCTTTGATCGATCAATACTTCGAATTAAACCAAGCGGTTGAGCTCCATTGGCAAGGAGCCTCGTCCAAGGACGTACTCGGGGAATACCGAGTTCGATTCCCAGGCGGAACAATCTTGCTTGGTCAGTGCGCATGCCTCTCCGCACGAGCCGGATTAGTGGTCCACCTGTGGTGGGTCGACACCGGTGCGAAAAGCAAAAAAAAATACTTCGAATTACGATTCTGATTAAGAAAGTTTTGATTTTTTTAATTATTTTTGTTTGCAGTAAAGTTGAAGTTTCTCATGCCACAAATCGCCACAAATCCCTATTTTAGGAAATTTTTGATATGGTACTTTTTGCTTTATCGATATGGCACGTATATCCGTATTACTGATATGGTACTTTTTGCATCTATATTTACCAATGTCCATCGTTACCTTTTTCTTAATCATCTTAGTTAATGTTGTATGACTATTCTCACTATGAAAAATATGATCACGCTTATCACATATCTAAATGGTAATATCTCATTAGACATTATTAAAACTTTATACTATTTATTGATATGTCACAATGATTTTAGATTATTATCAATTAAATCGTGTGTTTCATTTTCTTACTTTGAAGTGCATTTGATGTGTCAATTAATGGGAGAAATTTCTCAAAGGACACTACAAAGATTTATGAGCTCTTTAAAGTTAAGGAAGCTAGGACTGTAAATGTGTCACCACCTCAACCCCAACAACGAAGGTATTTTACAATTCTGACCATATTTAGATTTTGTTGGTTGATTTAAGTGTATATGCTTTTACTAACATAGAATTTATGTATGGTTGTTTTTATACACATATATGATGAGATCATATAGTGTAACATTATAACTCTTTTTTATTATTTTCTTTGTTTCTATTGTGTAAAAAGCGAAGTGTTACCAGTTAACTTTTCATATAGTTGTACACTATGATGTTTTTCCTGCATACATTTGTTGTCATTCTCATTTTTCAAGCTTGATCAAACAATAGTATTTCACATGACCACCAATCTACAACTGTGATTTTTCAATACATTTTCTTTGTCAAGCAGTTTTCTAACAAGGATGAATATCTAATGACAATACAATTAATAGAATTTTAGATGTGTTTTTTAGCATGGTATAAATTTTGTGTGAAGCTTTTATTACAAATAGTGTTTGTTTATTTCCGTTGTTTGGTTATAATCTTGTTCATTTTCATTATCATGTTTGTGTCAAACTAAACCTCTCTCATATGATTTCCTCAAAATGAAATTTGAGTTGTGGTTTCAGCATAATCAGATTTCGTTGTGGACAATTTTGATCATATTTCGTTGTAGATGATCAATTTCTATGAGTAGAGTCTCTGATACAATCCATCTTCTTAACTTAGTTGTGTTTGGTCTTAAGATATAACTAAGTATACATATTGTGATTTGATTACTTGGTTTTCATACAATATTTTGTTTTTTAAGTGGGAATATCTGTTTATATGTGGTATGTTACTTTGACCAAATGATGTGGACATGTACTTCAAAAGTATGGAACCATTAACTCAAATTCTACCTCTTCTCCACCGCCTTCTAAAAAGACAACTGGGACAACATGCACGCCATGCCGGACACAAAAAGTCCCATACTGATATAAACATGTCTTTGCCTGATAGCTAAGTTGATGATCAACTTGGAAATTGTTTGTACTGACGAAGTTTCTCACCGAAAAATTTTATTTTATGTTACAATGTTTTCTATCATCTTAGATTTGGTTTAACCATGTTTGATATATGTTACTATACAGCGATGTTGACAGTGTTGTTAGACTATGTATTACGCCATTAATTAGTTGCTATTTGGTTCAACTATTTAAGGATATAAGGTATTATATCCTAAATTTATTGTGAATGGGCTAAATTTCTACCACAATGTTATAATATGATTGTTACTGCAGTTTTGGCTAATTTATACAAAGAAAAATACATCCAAAAAGCCCTGACCAGAGTTACTGGTAGGTATGCTATTATTACATGATTACTAAGTGTTGTTTTTAAGGTTCTTATGCTAGCAAATATATTAGAATAATATTATTACTCCTTTGATGATTCTTGTGCCAATACAAACAATCAATATATTGATTCAGTACACAAATAACAACGTCTGTTGTTTTATTTTCTATCTTTACTAGTAAAGGACCCGTGCGTTCGCACGGGTCGCGCAAAATCGATATAAATAAATAAATATTATATAGTTATGGTTAAGAAATATATATAAAAAATATATACGAATGAAGAGAAAAAAGGTTTCAATGATAATTTTCATATAAATATTAATTTAATTTATCAAATTGTAATAATTGACAGGATATACATAGAAATTATTTTGAAAAATATATGAGTATATGATATAGTACACTTCACACATACACATGTATAAAATTGATTATCTACCCGTGTGTTAGTATGGATCGCGCAATATCGATAATAGTAGTAAATAGATATAGTATAATGAAGGTTAAGAAATGTATATAAAAGATATGCAAATTAAGTAGTGTTGACCCACCGGAAATGTATATTTTAGTTGAAAAATATAGGAAATAATTAAGTAGTCATCTACCAGTGTGTTCGTACGGGTCGTACAATGTCGTTATAAATAGTAAATAAATATAATATAGTGATGTTTAAAAATGTATATAAAATATAAAAACAATAACAAATTTGTCAAGTTGTAATAGTTGTCACGGTATATATAGAAATTATGTTGAAAAATATATGAGTATATGATGTATTACACTTGACACACATATATAAAATCGATTGATTATCTATCCGTGTGTTCGCATGGATCGCGCAATATCGTTAAAAATAGTAAATAAATATAGTATAATGATGGTTAAGAAATGTATATAAAAGATATACAAATTAAGTAGTGCCGATCCGTCGAAAATGTATCTTTTAGTAGAAAAATAAATAAAATAATTAAGTAATCATCTACTCGTGCGTTCACATGGGTCACACAATATCGTTATAAATAGTAAAGTTTAAAAATATATGTAAAATATTAAAAGAATAACAAATTTATGTTTTCATAAAAAAATTAAATTGTGTATTCATCAGTCATAATTGTTTCATGTTTTTTTTATAAAAACAAATATTTGCATCATTTTTTAGTATAAATGTTAACATTTTATCCTAAAAAAAACTAATATTTTTTCAAATTAATTTTATTTTTTATTGTATCATGTCATAATATCATATATCATTTTTTATTAAGCATATGATATTTGCTTATCTAGAAAAATATAAGAGAAATCATATTTAATAGATTGAATTAGTTATTATAGAAGTGGCCAAAAAAATCGTTCTAAGTCTAAAACAAATTTGAAAAATCAAAATAAAATTGAATTAATTAATGTTTTAAATGTATTCGGTAAAATTAATGTTTTAAATGTATCCAATTAAAACATTTTTTCAATTAATTCTAATTACAAAAAGAATATTTAACCTACACGTTTCCAAAAATTCATTTTTGATAACTTTCCATTAAAAAAAATCTAATACACCCATTTTCAATTAATGCTCATTACCAAAAAAATATTGAACCTACACTCACATTTTCAAAAATTTGTTTTAATTGATTTATAATAAATAATAATAATAATAATAATACTAATTAGGTTTTTAATAACTATTTCAAACATGAATGACAAGCATATTGAAAAAATAAGGCGTTCAAGGAAAGAAATGACGAGGTAATCCAAAAGATATTGCGCGACGTAGATATCTACTTCATAGTATAAATATTGTGATTAAACAAACAAAATATAAGATACGTTTGTAGTAAAAAGATTTAAATTGTAAATGACAAACAACATTATTGAATCAACATTCAGGTTAATGTAATAAAATAAATGTGGTAAAAAGTCAGAAATATAAATTTTGAGAACTCTTGATCATTGCATTGCAGGTGTGAGAAGATATTATTGAAATTTCATACAGCTGCATCCATTAAAAGCATCTCCATATGCTAAATTCCTTTACTATTGATTACACTCCATGCATCAATGATTCCAATTGCCTTTCTTTGGTGTCGTTAATGTTCTTGATGCAGTCAAATTTTCAACTCATTGTCACTGCAACAAAAATAAATTTATCAAACAAAAATCGTTTATTATCAAATAACTAACATCAAGAAACATGAAAATGCAGAGACTTTTAATGTTAAGTGAATAAGATGGACTTTTTTAAATAATTTCTGAATAACTACATAAGATCCCATTTAGCAAACACAATGACCAAAAAACCTAAAGGTAGAAACATGTAATGTATACAGAAGACGAAGAAGGAATCCAATTTTTTGGCAAAATGCAGAAGACGAAGATGGAACAAACAAAAAATCAAAACATCAATAAGAACATAGAGATGGAAGGAACCTATTTTGGAGATAATGGTGGAAGAGATATCGAAGGAATCTGTTTTTGGAGAGGAGGGTGGAAGATGGAAAGAAAGAAAATTGAATGAGAACACGCGTGAATATAGACGGTTGCTTAAATAAATGGAATAATCTGGTTTCAATGAAAGAATAGAAGAGGAATGACAAAGGTCTGACTTAATTTTCCAATACTTTAATTGTGTCAATTGAGAAAACACGTTGGAAGTAGAATAGGGTTTGTTTCAATTTATTTGTTTCAATAGAGAAAATCAAAAGTAGAATGAGAAACATTTTGCAACTTTACAAAGAATTTTCAAAACAAAAATACAGCTAAACGTTAGTTCATGATTGGTTTTGCAGTCAAAATTAATTGTAGGTTTAATAAATGGTAAGAATTAATTAGCAGTTTGTAATGACAATTAGGAATATGGAAAATCTAGAAACAATGGATATTTGGCGTAAATATTAACTGTAATAACTATTAGGGTTAAAAATAATTAGTTAGATAAAATTACGTTTAGGGGTATGTAAAATGCTTGTTAAACTAATTTAGTGATTCATTTTAGGTGATTTTGGTAGTATATTAATTTATTATATTAAAAATAGATGTCGTTTTAGTTTTTTTTTACATTAATATTTGAGTGTATATTGTTTTGTAATAAAATATTATTCTCTAAATTTTTTACCCAGATAATCACTAACAAAATTCGACAACGAAAACTAGAGTTTATTTTAATTTTAATTTTTACATTAATTATATTGCATGAATTCATAATGTCATATAATTATTGATAATAAATACAAAAGCTTCTTGTTAGATCTTTAGGACGTGTTCGTCGGGTCTCTCCCCGTGGATTCTCCTTATTCTTTTTAGGCGCCAGGGACATTTGGTTCTGGCGAGGAGAGTTGCGCTCGCGCTACTTGGTTGCTGGAACCTCTACATTTCTTCGGTTCGAACGACATTCTCTGGGTCGCAGGGAAGGACTCTGAGAATGCCTTTGGCGTGTCTACAGGGGAGACCTTGTCTGGCGTGTTTCTTCCAACGCCTCGATACTTTTGATTTGCTGAAGGATTAAGGAGTTAGTCTTGTTCAAGGCTTCTGTTAGAACAAGATTTGTTCTGATCAATATTCTTAGTTTTGATGATAACAATGTATATGAATTTTGCTTGAGACAATGTGGTACTTTAATCCTATGCAATTTCCATTTCAGGAAATATATAAAGAGTATGCACAAAATCAGCACAAGAAGCACTGACTCAGAAGGTTCAAGTATGCAACATCAAAACATGCTCTCACAAGACATCAGAAGATGGTCAAGCAGAATCAGGACATGGTCTATTGAAGCATCAAAAGAACTTGAGATCAGAAGCAGAAGCACTGAAGTTCTCATGGTATCACGCTAGAAGCACTTCAAGGTCAGAAGACAAGAAGATGCTCTGCACCAAGCTGTTATGACTCTGATACATTCAAACGTTGTATCTACAAAGATCAGATCAGAAGCAAGTATAAGATGGCAGGCTACGCTGACTGACAAAAGGAACGTTAGAAGCTATTAAAGGCAAAGTCAGTTAAAGCAGGAAAAGCAAAGCTCGAGGTAGTTGACAAATGAGTGAAACATTAAATGCAATGTTGTACGGATAATGCAGCGCATTAAATGCTCCCAACGGTCATCTTCTCAAACGCCTATAAATAGAAGTTCTGATAAGAAGCTGAATACAACACTTTTGCGCAAACATACAAAAACGCTGTCAAATTCAAAAGCTCTCAAACCTCATCTTCAACCTCACTTCATTACTGTTGTAATATCTTGGTGAGATTAAGCTTAAACTTTAAGAGAAATATCACAGTTGTGATTATAGCTTTTTAAGAAGCATTGTATAACTCTTGTAAGAATTTGTTTACATTCATTTGTAAAGAACTAGAGGAGATCAAGTTGTGATCGGATTCTCTAGAAAGTCTTAGAGGGTATCTAAGCATTGTGTTCCTAGAGTGATCAGGTTGTGATCATAATACTCTAGAAGACTTAGAGGGTATCTAAGTGGAAAACCATTGTAATCTTGTGTGATTAGTGGATTAAATCCTCAGGTGAGGTAAATCACTCTAAGGGGGTGGACTGGAGTAGTTTCGTTAACAACGAACCAGGATAAAAATATTGTGTTCATTGTTTTTATCTTAAGAATTTTTAAAGTCACACTTATTCAAACCCCCCCTTTCTAAGTGTTTTTCTATCCTTCAATTGGCATCAGAGCGCCGGTTCTAAGATGCAAGCACTTAACCGTGTTTAGAAAAGATTAAGGAAGAGAAAAACGCTAAGTCAAGATGGTTGAAACTCCAACACCTACATCTACATCTGGCTCTGCTGAGCAATACAATGGAAATGGTAACAATGGTTACACTAGACCACTAGTATTCGATGGTGAAAACTTTGAATATTGGAAAGATAAACTCGAAAGTTACTTTCTTGGTTTAGATGGTGACTTATGGGATCTTCTGGTGGATGGTTACAAACATCCAGTGAAAGCTAGTGGTGTAAAGCTCTCAAGACAAGAGATGAGTGATGATCAAAAGAAGCAATTCAAAAATCATCACAAGTGTAGGACTGTTTTGCTGAATGCTATCTCTCATGCTGAAATGAGAAGATATCTAACAGGGAAACTGCCTATGATATATATGAGTCATTGAAAATGACTCATGAAGGAAATGCCCAAGTCAAGGAGACCAAAGTTCTTGCCTTGATCCAGAAATATGAAGCCTTCAAGATGGAGGATGATGAAAACATTGAGAAAATGTTCTCAAGATTTCAAATGCTAACTGCTGGATTAAGAGTTCTTGACAAGGGATACGCCAAGGCTGATCATGTCAAGAAGATCATCAGAAGCTTGCCAAGAAGATGGGGTCCTATGGTGACTGCTTTCAAAATTGCCAAGAATCTGAATGAAGTCTCTCTTGAAGAATTGATCAGTGCTCTGAGGAGTCATGAAATAGAGCTGGATGCTAATGAACCTCAGAAGAAAAGTAAGTCTATAACATTAAAATCTAATTATAAGAAATGCACTAGCGCTTTTCAGGCAGAAGAACAAGATTCTGAAGAATCAGAATCAGAAGAAGAAGAAGAAGATGAATTGTCCATGATCTCCAGAAGGGTAAACCAACTCTGGAAAAGCAAGCATAGGAAGTTCAAGAACTTCAGAAGTTCTAAGAAGCTTGAAAAAGGAGAATCTTCTGGAAGCAGAAGTTCTGACAAGAAGAATGTCACATGCTATGAATGCAATGAGCCTGGTCACTACAAGAATGAGTGTCCAAAACTTCAGAAGGAGAATCCCAAGAAGAAGTTTCATAAGAAGAAAGGTCTTATGGCAACATGGGATGATTCAGATTTAGAATCAGAATCAGACTCTGAAGGCGAGCAGGCAAACATTGCACTGATGGCCACAATTGATGATGGATCAGAATCTACATCAGAGTCAGATTCTGAAGAGGTATTTTCTGAACTATCTAGAGAAGAGTTAGTTTCCAGTTGAACAGAACTTCTGGAACTCAAGGCTCATCTTAGTATCAAATACAAAAAGCTGAAAAAGCTATTTGATTCTGAAACTAAGAAGCTGGAAGTGGAAAATTCTGAACTGAAGAAAAAAGTTTTAAAATTATCCAAAGATATTGGATCTCCTTCTGAATCAGAAAAATCCATTCCTAGTCTCAATCATATTCTGAAAGAATATGACTCGAGCTTTAGAAAGTTCTTATCTAGAAGTATTGGCAGAAGTCATCTTGCTTCTATGATATATGGTGTTTCTAGAAACAAAAGGATTGGCGTTGGCTATGAGGGTGATACCCCACACAAATTTGAACCTGTAGATGATATGAAAATCACATACAAGCCATTGTATGATCAGTTCAAGTTTGGCCACTCACATGATATTAGGCTTACTTCACATGCCAAAAGCTTTCATGTTACACACACTAAGAAGCATGTGACACAACCTAGAAAATATCATGCTGCTAAACCTAAGGAATATCATGCTGTACCTCCTGTTGTTTATTTTGCTAAACCCAAGTTCAATCAGAACTTGAGGAAAACTAACAAGAAAGGACCCAAGAAGTTGTGGGTACCTAAGGAGAAGATAATTTCTGTTGCAGATATCCTTGGCAGCAAAGAAGACAAAGCACAACATATCATGGTACCTGGACTCTGGGTGCTCGCGACACATGATGGGAAAAAGGTCTATGTTCCAAGACCTGGTGCTTAAGTCTGGTGGAGAAGTCAAGTTTGGAGGAGATCGGAAGGGCAAGATTATTGGCTCTAGAACCATAAGTACTGGTAACTCTCCTTCCATATCTAATGTACTTCTTGTAGAAGGATTAGCACATAACTTATTGTCCATAAGTCAATTAAGTGACAATGGTTATGACATAATCTTCAATCAAAAGTCTTGCAAGGCTGTAAGTCAGAAGGATGGCTCAATCCTATTTACAGGCAAGAGAAAGAACAAAATTTATAAGATTGATCTTTCTGATCTTAAGAAGCAGAAGGTAACTTGTCTTATGTCTGTTAGTGAAGAGCAATGGGTCTGGCACAGAAGATTAGGCCATGCTAGTTTGAGAAAGATTTCTCAGATTAACAAACTAAATCTGGTCAGAGGACTCCCAAATCTGAAATACAAATCAGATGCTCTTTGCGAAGCATGTCAGAAGGGCAAGTTTTTCAAACCTGCATTCAAATCTAAGAATGTTCTCTCTTCCTCTAGGCCGCTAGAACTTCTGCGCATTAATCTGTTTGGACAAGTCAAAACAGCATCTGTCAGAGGGAAGAAATATGGATTAGTCATCGTAGATGATTATAGCCGTTGGACATGGGTAAAGTTCTTAAAACACAAGGATGAGTCTCATTCAGTGTTCTTTGAATTCTACACTCAGATTCAATCTAAGAAGGAGTGCAAAATCATAAAGGTCAGAAGTGATCATGGTGGCGAATTTGAGAACAGATTCTTTGAGGAGTTCTTCAAAGAAAATGGTATTGCCCATGATTTCTCTTGCCCTAGAACTCCACAGCAAAATGGAGTTGTAGAGCGAAAGAATAGGACTCTACAAGAAATGGCCAGAACCATGATCAATGAAACCAATATGGCTAAGCACTTCTGGGCAGAAGCAATAAATACTGCATGTTATATTCAAAATAGAATCTCTATAAGACCTATTCTAAATAAGACTCCTTATGAATTGTGGAAGAATAGAAAGCCCAACATTTCATATTTTCATCCTTTTGGATGTGTTTGTTTCATTCTGAATACTAAAGATCATCTTGGTAAGTTTGATTCTAAGGCACATAAGTGTTTCCTTCTTGGATACTCTGAACGCTCTAAAGGCTATAGAGTATACAATACTGAAACATTGGTTGTAGAAGAATCAATTAATATCAGATTTGATGATAAGCTTGGTCTTGAAAAGCCAAAGCAGTTTGAGAATTTTGCAGATTTAGATATTGATATATCAGAAGCTGAAGAACCAAGAAGCAAAGTATCAGAATGGATCAGAAGATCAAGTTGATGCGTCTTTAGAGAATCTCAGAATTTCTGAAGAGCCAACTATCAAAAGATCTTCAAGACTAACTTCTGCTCACTCAGAAGATGTCATTCTTGGAAAGAAAAAAGATCCTATCAGAGCCAGATCATTCCTTAAGAACAATGCAAAGGGCCAATTAGGTCTTGTTTCTTTGATCGAGCCAACTTCTGTTGATCAAGCTCTAGAAGATCCAAACTGGATATGTTATACCCCAAAATTTGCCCGCATCTTTTTTCAAGAAAACTCCAATCTGAAAATTAAGAGTCTCATATAATCATGGATTTTTATTTCAACAAATATCCTGACATATGAAATACTTAGTTTTTAGAATTTTTCTTATACAATAATTTGGTTTGCAGTTGAATTTATTCTTACGCAAACGCCAAATACTGTTTATTACTTCACACATGCTATTTATTTATTTACAGATAAATAGTACTGACACAATTGGTACAGAGTTAAATCTTTTTGCAGGCGCAGAATCAGGAAACTCAGACTGTACTGGTAACAGTCAGTCGACAGTCAAACTGCTGGCAGTACAATTCTTAGTGTTTTGTACCATCAATCAAATCAATCTTTTACAATTCAAAATTCCAAGATTTTTGTTCTAGAAGTCTTCTGAATATCACGCGATTAGCAGAGACTCAACACTGCACAAAAATCAGGTACGCTTAACTGTCTCCTACACAAACAATCCCTGACTAGGGTTTTCTTGTTTTTACAAGAGAAACAAGTTTTTGAGACCTCAAATGGATTTCATGCACATCCATATATCTCAAAGTACCATCATACAAATTTTCAAACTTCAATTCACTCAGACGCACCGTCAGCAGCTCAAACAGTCAACAGACGACCCGTTTGACCAAAAAGTCAACAGACAGTCAAAAATGAAATTTTTTGTCAAAGTCCATATTTTGTCAAAGGATTCATCATTTGATCATTGGATGATCATAATTCATCAAGGAAAGATCAAAAATCAACAAAACCCTAAGATTCAAAATTAGGGTTTTTGCCTGAAAAGTCAACTCAACTTTGACTGGTCATAACTCTCTCATCCTTCATCCAAAAAATTCAAACCAAAGCTCATTTTGAAGGAAATTCAATTATCTTTCAAATGCAATTGATCCCATGGTCATTGCATTCACCATTTGAAAAATATGACCAAAGACATTACATGTCATTTTCAAAGTCAACAAAAAGACACTTTTTTCAAAAGGACACACAAGGAGCATCAAAAATCATTTTGACATGAGACCAAAGACATTGGTTAGAGGACTCTTTGAGGTTTCCAAAAAGTGCAAGAACTCCTTCATATGACAAAAATTGAGGGATTTACACCTTGTTGAAGTTGGCTAAATTTTGGAAAATGCATAAAAACAACATTGCTCAAAAATGCATTTTTTCCAAATGGGGCCAAGTTTTCATGGTTCAAACATCATTACCATAATATTATGGGCCTCCCACGACCAAGACAAGGCCCACTACATTTTTTATTCATTTTTGGTTTAATTTTATCACATATAAGATTAAATTAAAAGGAAAAATGGATGGATAAAGAATAGCTTACAAACCAAGCATGACTCATCAAGAGAATCATTCAACTCTGCCCCAAGCCAAGTACAAACAGAAGGAGGGTGGAAAATCAAGCCATGGTGGCTTAAATGCAAAGCTACTCATGTTGAAAAAGTCAAGATTCCACAAAGCTAAGATGCTTCTTAGCTTCACTTCCAAGCAGCTCTTGGCCTATAAAAGAGCTATCATACTTCAGCAATCAAAAGGGAGGACGAATTCAGAAGCATTCATAAGCATATATCACTCTTGTAACAACTTGTAATATTCAAAGAAACTTGAAATTCGAATTTTAAGTTTCAGTCAATTTCAATACAAACTAAACATTCAAACATCATCTCTGAGCTTCACTGAAACTATTCCAATCAATTGCAAGTCTTAAACCTCATTGAATCGAGCTACACAGGTCACGATTTGCTCAAACAAAAACCAACTCATATCTGATCATACACGCACATTTAACAAGATGTAGATATATATTTGTGTTTAGATTGGTGCTCTGGTCGTTTCTGGAGCTTTAATTAAGTTTTAATGACCGTTTGCACAAAACCACCATTTTAGGGTTTCTAAGCTCAAATTTAGGGTTCTTCATTAGAGCCAAAATTAAACCAAATTAAGGGCATGGTTACATTCAGTGGAACAAGACGAATTTAATGGTCCTATCGCGCCTGATTTCTATGTTTGTTTACACCTATTCGCTATTTTGCAGGGATGAGTTTAATCTATTACAGCGCTTCTAGCCAGAAAGCGCTGTTAAAAGTGGTGTCTGGAGGTTGAAGATGATGCGTGTCCTCACCCCATTGGCCAGCCAGCGCGCGCGTTCTTTTAAATTTTCCTCTAATCGAGTGTTTTGCAGGTATACTGATTGCCATGCGCCTCAAAATCTGAGCCTTCTGATCCACTTTCCATCTAATCCAACGCGCCAGATCATGCATGAACATCATACTCCCTCATAATCAACCACATCTGATTAGTATCCTTTTATTTTTTATTTCTGTTTTAATTTCTTTGCAAAATTAATTAAAAATAGTTTCAAAAATTCAAAAAATACACAAAAAATATTTTTAAGTTTCTAAAATAATATATTATTTTCTGAAATAAAAATATTTTATTTTTCTTCATAATTTCAATATTTTGCATAATTAATTAGTATATATTTATATATTTTCTTTTTAATTATTCTAACCAATCAAAAATCAAAAAAAATTGTTCTTTATATAAAATATTGTTTATATATTATAGACTAATTTTGTACATATTTTGAATAATTTTCTCTTTAAGTTTTAATTATTTGTATAATTATTTGTATAATTATGTATTAATTAGCTTAATCAATTTCAAATCAATTTAAAAAATTCCAAAAAAATTAGTTTTGTTTTAAAATTAATTGACAAATATTTTGTACATATTTTAAACTTAATTTCTAGGTTTAAATCTATTTTCATCTTTTTTCTTCATTTTTAATTTAATTAATCATGCATTAATTATAATTAAAATCAATCATAAAAAATCCAAAAACATGCATTTCTCTATTTATCTTATTGCAATTTAAATTCCTAGATAAATGTATAGGATGTCAAATTCATGTAAATAGGCTAGTTTACATTTCCTGCACAATCGATGTAATAGCGTAGATTTACTTTCCGCACTTTACATTTCCGCATTTTAATTTCCAGCAAATATAAACTGTGTGTATGTCAAAGATAAAATTGAACCGTTAGATCACTAACTTCAAAGATAAAATATCTGAATCCAATCACAATCACACTTGCACCTTTTAAGGTAATCCCTTCTCATTCTTTTCAAAATCAAAGTCAAAATTCTACTGTTTCGAGTACAAAATCGAACCTTTTGTTTGTATCCGGTGAAAGGATAGATTTTTAAAGGAAATAGGATAAAGACCTTACAACTCAGGGTAGACCTCCTAGTTTGCTTGCTCAAATCAAAACAAACAAAATTCTCATACACTGTTGTTTTTCAAAACAAAACTTTCCAAAAAGACAATATTTTGTATACATCCAAACACGGATCATTACAAAGTTAACGTTCTTTTCAAAACATCTTTCGAAAGATAAACAAACATTTTGTATACATCCGCACAAGGATCATTACAAATTCAATTTACAAAGGTATTTGAAACCACATATGAGCATTCTAAAGCAATTGAAAAGTAATCGAAAAACAAGTGAGCTAAGCAAACTTAAGAGCCCATGGATAACCATGGATACAAAGGGTGCTAACACCTTCCCTTTGTATAACCTACCCCCTTACCCAGAATTTCTTAAAGGTCTTTTTCTGTTTCTTTTATAAACCTTTCCTTAATTGGATAAAATAAAAGGTCGGTGGCGACTCTGTGAATTTTCAAAAATGCGAAAGCATAAGCGATAAAAAAGAGTCAGTTCACGTATCTCTCCCGCTCAGAGGTATGGCCCGAAAAACGGAGGTCCACAGAACTGGCGACTCTGCTGGGGAGTCACTTTCAAAAAACAAAATGTTTTCTAAAGGGGTTACCTTAAGAGAATAGATTACTTCGATGTTTTCAATTGTTTGACTTGATTGCTCTATTTTTCAAAGGTTTGTTTGGGTATTTTGCTTGTGTGAAAGATTCTAACCCGAATCTCGAGATACCTTAAGTATATGACAATAGACCAAGGAAACTGTACGGCATGTACCGATACGGTTGATCTGGAAGTCATCGTTAGTGCGATACTTTGGTTTATACTGATGTCCCTTGAAAACGATCAAGGAGTATATTAGGCTTCCGAAATGTCATTAAACACTAATTTGTCTTAGAACCTTTTTAGTTGAACTTGACTTATGGCCTATTAAGTGGCTAGCTTTGAAATTGATCGAAGTTAGTTATCCTCGAGGAATATTTTCATCGGCCGCTCGAGCGCCGTATTGAGATGTTACTTCCAAGGATCATAGAACCCGAATACTATTCTAGGACAGGTTTTAACCAACTCAACTTCAGTGGGGAGGGTATCACCTATCAGCTCCATGCAAGCCTTTAAACCTAAGGCTATTGTTTGATTTGTTTTTGTGTGCCACATGTTTGCATCATAAGCATATCATTTTCTCACAAAACACTTCAAGGATCAAAGAGTTTACCTTTGTTTTGCAGGTAATGGCTCCCGCCACCCGAGATTACATCCGAATCAACATCTCAACGGTACCATCTGAACTAAAAAACTTAGTGTCAGAATTCCCCAGGAATGTTCAATTCACCGAAAGGCATGGTCACCTACTCCATTTGGTTACCTCAAAATTTGAAGAAGACATGATACGGGTCCTGTTCCAGTTCTTTGACCCTGAACATCATTGCTTTACCTTTCCTGATTA